>NC_067409.1:5187749-5487749 GCF_009764475.1 Pristis pectinata | reverse complement strand
GATCTATTGAAATGAAACTAAATAGGACTTCTTTTGACACCTTTCACAATTTGATGATATCAAGATCTCCCAAGTTGTCTTACAACCAATAAAGTACTTTCAAAGTGCGGTCATTGTTGTAATGCAAGAAAAGATGGCCTTTTATTAACTTGCTTCTTGAAATCATAGACGACTAGAGGTGACTCCTTGCAATAAAATGCTTCATCATTCAACGGCTTGCCAATAAGGCAGCATCTCGGACAGTACTGCACTTCCCTAATACAGGGGAGAGTAGCTACTTGTTGAAAGTGTCTCTTCTTTAGCTAATCCATTCTACCCACATTTGGATAGCTAAAATCAAACAGAGCCTTTCAGGATTACAAAGAAGCCAGAAAAGATCTCAAGGAAATTAGGAGAACAGGAGGGGACATGAAAAGTCCTTGGTAGTAGGATGAAAGAGAATCCCAAGGCATTCTATACGGACATCAAGAGCAAGAGGATAATTAGGGAGGGGGTTGGACCACTCAAGGATGAAGGAGGGAACATGTGCTTGGAAGCTAAAGATGTGGGTGAGGTCCTAAATGAGTACTCTGTATCAGTATTTGCCAAGGAGAAGGGACTTGGAGGATGGGAGATCGGTGTGGAGTGTGCTAATATGCTGGGCCATTTTGAGGTAAAGAAGAAGGTAGAATTGGGTCTCTTAAAGAGCATTAAGGTGGATAAGTCCCCAGAGCCTGATGGGATATACCCTAGATTATTGAGAGGGGCAAGTGATGAGATTGCTGGGGCCTTGACCAATATCTTCGTGTCCTCTCTTGCCACAGGTGAGGTCCTGGAGGACCGGCGAATAGCTTATTCAAGAAGGGAAACAGCAATAATCCTGGAAACTATAGACCGGTGAGTCTCACGTCAGTGGTAGGAAAGTTACTGGAGAGGATTCTTCGGGATATGATTTATGAGCATTTGGAAAAGCATAGCCTAATTAGGGACAGTCAGCAATGGCTTTGTGCAGGGCAAGTCATGCCTTACTAACTTGATTGAGTTTTTTGACGAGGTGATTAGGGTGATTGATGAAGGTAGAGCTGTGGATGTTGTCTATGTGGATTTTAGTAAGGCATTTGACAAGGTCCCTCATGGGAGGCTCACCCAGAAGATTAGGATGCATGGGATCCACGATGAATTGGCCATTTGTATTCAGAACTGGCTTGCCCATAGAAGACAGAGGGTAGTGGTCGATGGGACTTGTTCTAGCTGGAGGTCTGTGACTAGTGGTGTTCCGCAGGGATCTGTACTGGGACCTCTGCTGTTTGTGATGTAAATAAATGACCTGGATAAAAATGTAGATGGGTGGGTTAGTAAGTTTGCTGATGATACAAAGATTGGTGGTGTTGTAGATAGTGTAGAAGACTGGCAAAGGATACAGCAGGATGTAGATCAGTTACAGATATGGGCAGAGAAATGGTAGATGGAGTTTAACTCGGCCAAATGTGAAGTGTTGCACTTTCGGAAATCAAATGTAAAGGGACAGTACACTGTTAATGGCAAATGTTGATGTACAGAGGGATCTTAGCTTCCAAGTCCATAGCTCCCTGAAAGTGGCCGCACGGGTTAATGGGGTGGTAAAGAAGGCGTATGGCACGCTTGCCTTTATTAGTCAAGGAATTGAGTTCAAGAGTCAGGAAGTTAATTTGTAGTTTTGTAAAACTCTGGTCAGGCCACATCTGGAGAATTGTACTCAATTCTGGTCACCCCATTACAGGAAGGATGTGGAGGCTTTGGAGAGGGTGCAGAACAGATCTACCAGGATGCTGCCTGGATTAGAGGGCACATGCTATAAGGAGAGGTTGGACAAACTTGGGTTGTTTTCTCTGGAGTGTCGGAGGCTGAAGGGACACCTGATAAAGGTTTATAAGAATATGAGAGGCATAATCTTAAAAACCTTTTTCTCAGGTTTGAAATGTCTAACACCAGAGGGCATTTAAGGTGAGAAGGAGTAAGTTCAGAGATGTGTGGGGCAGTTTTTTTTTTAGAAACACAGAGAGTGGTGGGTGCCTGGAATGTGCTGCCAGGGGTGGTGGTGGAAGCAAATATGACTGAGGTATTCAAGAGGCTCTTAGAGTGTGCAGGAAATGAAGGGTACATTGAGTAGGCAGAAAGGTTTAGTTTAATTGGGCATTTGATTACTAATTTAGTTAGTTCGGCACAACATTGTGGGCTGAAGGGCCTATTCCTGTGCTGTACAGTTCTATATTCTATGTTCTACGAATGTACAAGGCATGGTTAGTAAGTTTGCAGATGACACTAAAATAGGTGGTACAGTGGACAATGAAGGGGGTTGTCAAAAATTATAGGGGGATCTTGATAGGCTGAGTAAGTGGGCCGAGGAGTGGCAAATGGAGTTTACTTTGGTTAAGTGCAAGGTGTTACATTTTGGAAAGTCAAATCCAGGTAGGACTTTCACAGTGAACGGCAGGGCTCTGGGGAGTGTTGTAGAACAGAGGGACCTTGGAGTACAAATACATGGTTCCCTGGAAGTGGAGTCACAGGTAGACAGGGTGGTGAAAAAGACTTTTGACAGACTGGTCTTCATAAGTCAGGACATTGATTATAAAAGTTGGGAGGTCACAGAGTGGTTGTACAGGACACCGGTGAGGCCACACTTGGAGTATTGTGTTCAGTTTTTGTCCCCTGCTATAGGAAAGATGTTATTAAACTGGGAAGAGTGCAGAAAAGATTTACAAGGATGTTGCCAGGACTTGAGGGCCTGAGTTATGGGGAGAGGTTGGAGAGGCTAGGACTTTAGTCCTTGGAGCGCAGGAGACCAAGAGGTGATCTTATAGTGGTGTATAACATTATGAGGGGCTTAGATAGGGTGAATGTACTTAGTCTTTTTTCCAGGGTTGGGGAATCAAGAACCAGAGGGCATAGGTTTAAGGAGAGAGGGGAAAAATTTAAGAGGAACTTGAGAGGCAACTTTTTTTTTACACTAAGGGTGGTATGTATGTGGAATGAGCGGCCAGAGGAAGAGGGTGAGGCAGGTACAATAACAAGTTTTACAATACAGCTGGACAGGTAGATGGATGGAAAGGTTTAGAAGGTTATGGGCCAAATGCTGGCAAATGGGACTACTTGGGTGGGACATTTTGGTCAGCATGGACCAGTTGGATCGAAGGGCCTGTTTCCATGTTGTATAACTACAAATACTGTGGATGTGTGCAGCACAGAGCACGCGCACTCACCTTGAATGCTTAAACTGCTTTCGTAATATCAACATGACCTTGAAGCAATAACTGAATAACATCTGTGAATTTAATACTAAGGAACTCCCAAATCCCATGAAGATTGCAGTTTAATCCTTTCATATTAGTCTGATAGTTGAGAGCTGCCAATTGTTTGGGAAGTTGAAGTCACATACAACACTTTAATTTCCATTGCAACTAAAGGCTAGGTATCTATAAAGCCTCAGGCCAAGCTCTTCCTACCATTACAAGGAGACTCCATTTGCAATGTTTAACCTCCTAGCACTAAAACCATCTCCAGATACCACAGTGTCTGTTTATAAATCTCCCAGGAATCATGCTACACTATTTTCTGGAGGTGCCAATCAAATGAGAACTGTCAGAAACAGTAAGCTGCCTACAATAGATGACTGGCCTTTACATGAATGGAACAGGGCTGCAGAAGTCATCACACACAATCACAGTGTCACGTCTTAAAACTGAGAAAGCAGAGTGATTTTTCAATTGTACAGGAAGAGAAGCGGAATAGTAACTTATCCGTGAAATCCCTTGCAGGATGTTAGGGATAAATTTGTCCCGGTGAGGCAGAGAAGGAATGGCAGGGTGAAGGAACCATGGGTGACAAGACAGGTGGAACAACTAGTTAGGAAGAAGAAGGCAGCATACATAAGGTGTAAGCAGCAAGGATCTGACAGGGCTCGTGAGGAATATAGAGTAGAAAGGAGGGAACTTAAGAAGGGGCTGAGGAGAGCGAGAAGGGGACATGAAAAGGCTTTGGCGAGTAGGGTTAAGGAGAATCCCAAGGCTTTTTACTCGTACGTGAAGAGTAGAAGGATGGCTAGAGTAAAGGTAGGTCCGATTAAAGACAAAGGTGGGAGGATGTGCCTGGAAGCTGTGGAAGTGGGTGAGGTTCTCAATGAATACTTCTCTTCAGTATTCACCAAGGAGAGGGGTCTTGATGACGCTGAAGACAAGTGTTGGTAAGGGTAATGTTCTAGAGTATGTATTTATCAAGAGAGAGGATGTGTTGGAGCTGTTAGAAAATATTAGGACAGATGTCCCAGGGGCCTGACAGAATATTCCCCAGGCTGCTTCGTGAGGTGAGGGAGGAGATTGCTGAACCGTTGGTTAGGATCTTTGAGTCCTCGTTGTCCACAGGGATGGTACCGGAGGATTGGAGGGTGGTGAATGTTGTCTCCTTATTCAAAAAAGGTAGTAGGGATAGTTCAGGGAATTATAGACCAGTGAGCCTTACGTCAGTGGTGGGTAAGCTGCTAGAAAGGTTTCTAAGAAATAGGACCTATGATCATTTAGAGAATCATGGACTGATTAGGGACAGCCAGCATGGATTTGTGAAGGGAAGATCTTGCCTCACGAGCCTGATAGGGTTCTTTGAGGAGGTGACTAGGAAGATTGATGAGGGTAGTGCAGTAGATGTGGTTTACATGGATTTTAGTAAGGCGTTTGACAAGGCTCCGCAAGGTAGGCTTCTTCAGAAGGTTAAGAGGCCAAGGGATCCAGGGAGGCTTGGCCATGTGGATTCAGAATTGGCTTGCCTGTAGAAAGCAGAGGGTTGTGATGGAGGGAGTGCATTCGGATTGGAGGGCTGTGAATAGTGGTGTCCCACAAGGATCAGTTCTGGAACCTCTACTTTTTGTGATATTTATTAATGACTTAGATGAGGGGCTGGAAGGCTGGGTTAGCAAGTTTGCAGATGACACAAAGATCAATGGTGTTGTGGATAGTGTGGAGGGCTGTCGAAGCTTACAGAGAGATATTGATAGGATGCAGAGCTGGGCTGAGAAGTGGCAGATGGAGTTCAATCCAGAGAAGTGTGAGGTGGTACACTTTGGAAGGACAAACTCCAAGGCAGAATACAAGGTAAATGGCAGGATTCTGGGTAGTGTGGAGGAGCAGAGGGATCTGGGGGTTCATATCCACAGATCACTGAAAGTTGCCACACAGGTGGATAGGGTAGTTAAGAAAGCTTATGGGATATTAGCTTTCATAAGTCGTGGGATCAAGTTTAAGAGCCGCAAAGTAATGATGCAGCTTTACAAAACTCTGGTTAGACCACACTTAGAGTACTGTGTCCAGTTCTGGTCACATCATTATAGGAAGGATGTGGAGGCGTTGGAAAGGGTGTAGAGGAGGTTTACCAGGATGCTGCCTGGATTAGAGAGTATGGATTATGAGGAGCGACTAAAGAGGCTAGAGCTTTACTCTTTGGAGAGAAGGAAGACGAGGGGAGACATGATAGAGGTATACAGAATATTAAGAGGAATGGATAGAGTGGACAGCCAGCGCCTCTTTCCCAGGGCACCAATGCTCAATACAAGAGGGCATGGCTTTAAAGTAATGGGGGGCGCGGGGGAGTTCAAGGGAGACGTCAGAGAGAGGTTTTTCACCCAGAGAGTGGTTGGTGCATGGAATGCGCTGCCTGGGGTGGTGGTGGAGGCTGATACGTTGGTCAAGTTCAAGAGATTGTTAGATAAGCATATGGAGGAATTTAAGATAGAGGGATATGTGGAAGGAAGGGGTTAGATAGTCTTAGGAGTGGTTTGAAGGTCAGCACAACATGGTGGGGCGAAGGGCCTGTATTGTGCTGTATTGTTCTATAATGCTAGTTCTATAAATGGTAAATTACCATTTCACGTAACACAGTGAAATGGCTGTGGTGCTTCACTCAGAGTTGGGGTGGACAAGATCCAGCCAGGAGTTCAGGGGAGATGAGCAAAGGAAAAGTCAAAGGTGTTTTATATCTTCAAAAGCATCGAGGAACTTGCATGCACAAGAGGAAAATAATAAGGATACTGACAGCTGAAACCTCTGCTCCTGACAGTGGAGGGCAGAAGGGGGACTACATTGCAGGGCAATTTCAGGCAACCAGATAACCTGCAATTGGAGGAGAGGTTGCTAGGATTTGGTGGTGTAATGGAATTGTGACCAAGGGGAAAAATATTTAAAACAAATGCTGGGGCAGGGGTAAACAGAGAAAACTCTGGAGGAAGGAAGCTATGAATGAGTAGGCATTTGCACAGAGTGGAAATCTGGAGTAAAAAAGTAAGATGGGGGAACCCGGGAATAGTGACACAGAAGGCGCTGGAGGAACTCAGCGAGTCAGGCAGGATCTATGGAGGGAAATGGAGTCAACGGTCTCAACCCAAAACATCAACTGTCCATTTCCCTCCATAGATGCTGCCTGACCCCCCGAGTTTCTCCAGCACCTTGTGTTGCTCCAGATTCCAGCCTCTGCAGTCTCGTGTCTCCATCTGGGAATGGAATGGATCTTTTAGCAACAGTAGAATCAGGAGGCAATATTTTGAACATCAAAAATAGGCTGTTTCATTAGTAACTTGAAAATCAAAGTATGCTGGAAATCTGAAGTAAAGTGGAAAGATTCCAGAAACACTCAGGTCAGGCAGCATCTATGGCAAGAGAAAGAGTTAAAGTTTCAGGTCGAAGGTACTTCAGTGATAGACATGACATGGGCTCTTAAGATCAGTTCAGTATCAGGAAAAAGTTGAAGTTATTCAATAACCAATTCAGTTCAAGTAAGCAGCTAGACAGCTTGCCTTATATGAAACCAATTAAAGAAAAGCTTTGGGTCGTCTAGACAGTCCAAGGAGCACAATGCTACAGGTTAAGAATGGATGCTGAGATGAACATGGTTTTCAAGGATATTGGTTTGACAATAACATTGTCACCAAGAGCTGTAGAGATGACAGATCTGCTAAAGTCTTTCAAACAGAATCATCATTTGGGAGTTTGGTAGTTAATTTTCCTTCTGACCTCCTGAACATCCGATTTCAATCACTTCACAACTGACAGACTCGACTTTAGCTACCAGGGCTCCAGTCTCTGGAATTTCCCTCCAAACCATTCTGCTTCTGTTTCCTCCATTAAGAAATCCATCTCTTTTACCACACCTGTGGTTATCTGTTCTAACATGCCTGAAATGGCCCAGCATCAGATTTTGCTTGATAACTTTCCAGCAAAGCTTTACCAAGTTAAAGGTGACAAATAAATGTAATTTGCTATTACTTCTTGGTTTCTCTGGATTCTCCATGTTCTATATTCTGACATGTAGTCTTTGTTTGTTGCTCAATGTCATTGATGTTTAATCTGCCTTTTGTTAAACTGGGTGATGCAAGCAAAAACTTCAACTGTTTACTTAATCAGCAGACTCGCAGTCGAATATCGTCCTAAGCAGCTGGACTATTAGAATCAGCTTTGAGCTGCTTTAGAGTTCAGCTAAATTATTAAATTCAGGACATGAGAAAAATTTCTTGGGTACTACCTCAGAGATTAATAGTGTCACAATATCGCAAGAAGAGCGAGATCGCGGAGAACCCAAATGCGGAACATCAGTCCAAGACTGGAGTCGGGATGCCTCCTCAGAACTGAACGCAGAATGGCGAACATAAGGAATCTTGCCTCGGGGCTCTGAGATGGAGTCCCGACACGGAAACAGGGTATTCTAGGAAAAACAGTGAAACTGGGACTGTTCTAGAGTAGATGGCTCTAAGCAGCCAGGAGATGAGGTATACCCAGAGATAGACCAATAATCTGGCAACCAGTGTTTGTGAAACCAGGGTTCTTATACTAGTCTCCTGATGGAACCCAGGTGTGTGTCATTAGGCAAATAGTAGTGCATGGAAACCATGTGCTGCACAACGAGGCCCCATCAATGGGGATAAGGTGCAGAGTCGAGAACCAGCACTCGGAACCATGACAAATAGATGGAATATTTGACAGTGTTCTTCCAATTTAATCCAGCTGCAGGCTCTAAGATTCCAACTGAGATTTGAAGTAATATTGACCAACTTCAACAGTTTTGGAACAATGCGCTGATCTTATTCTTGCATCCAAGCCACTGTTAATTATATGCCCTATAATTCAAAGAAAATGGTTGCTTGGATCTTTTGCTGCTGTTTATAACTTTACAAAACACAGTTCCTGATTTAGCTCATGAATCATAGCTTTACATGGTGATCATTCCCCTGTTACCCAAAAGTTAGGAGACAAGATGAACTGCATCATTTCCAGCCAGCTAACAACAATCATGGGAATGGCCTGAAATATTTAAGGCTAAGTTGCATCACCAAACATTGCTCCAGTGTGTGATATAAGATATCTTTATTAGTCACATGTACATCGAAACACACAGTGAAATGCATCTTGTTGCGTAGAGTGTTCTGAGGGCAGCCCTCGAGTGACGCCACGGTTCCGGCGCCAACATAGCATGCCCACAACTTCCTAACCCGTATGTCTTTGGAATGTGGGAGGAAACCGGAGCACCCAGAGGAAACCCACGCAGACACAGGGAGAACGTACAAACTCCTCACAGACAGCGGCCGGAATTGAACCTGGGTCGCTGGTGCTGTAATAGTGTTACCCTAACCACTACACTACTGTGCCTTTGTCACAATAGTCTTTGTTCCTTAACACAAACAAAAAATTGAAGGAAGAGCCAGAATTGGAACAGTGTGATACTAAGCAACATAACAAAAGATTGAGGGATGTAAGAAGACCCAAAGTTTTTGAGCTTGTGGAGTTTGAACAGGAGATACCTTTATTTAAAGTCAAGTACCTGGACAGGACAATGCATAATTAGAATGCAGCTGTATAATACTTTGGTTAGACCGCATTTGGAGTATTGTATTCAGTTCTGGTCACCCCAATACAGGAAGGATGTGGAGACTTTGTAGATGTCGCAGTGGAGGTTTACCAGGGATACTGCCTGGATAAGAGAGTATTCACTATATGGAGAGGTTGGACAAACTTGGGTTGTTTTCTCTGGAGAGTCCGAGGCTGAGGGGAGACGTGACAGAAGTTTATAAAATTATGAGGGGCATAGGTAGGGTAGATCGTCACAGTCTCTTTCCCAGGGTAGAAATGTCAAATACTAGACGGCGTAGCTTTGTGAGAGGAAGAAAGTTTAAAGGAGATATGTGGAGTAAGCTTTTTTACACAGAGAGAGGTGGATGCCTGGAATGCACTGCCAGAGATGGTGTTGGAAGCAGACATGATAGAGGCATTTAGGCAGACACATGACCACGAAGGGAATGGAGGGATATAGTCCATGTGAAGGCCGATGGGATTAGTTTCATTTGGCATTATGGTCGGCATAGACATCATGGGCTGAAGGGCCTGTTTTATGTTCTAATATTTTCAATATAGGGTAGTAATATACATATATGATTAAGATTTGTTAACAGCAAAGTGCGTTTTACGTAAAAAACAAAATTCCTGAATGTAACTATAGCACTGGAGAAATGCATGGAAGAGATGATGACCTTGATTTTTATACTGGCAGTTGCCCACTTAAAAAGTAAGTCACTATATTGGGATCCTGTTAACATTTACTAACTTCTTCACTTTCATAAAGCCACGTAGTTAAAACCTTAGGATATTTCTAGTGACCAAGGGGAAAATTATGTTTCAGATAGAAGGTACAATTTTAGTGGCTCCAGTATTCTTTGTGGTTTACATAAAGTTTTGATACTGTCAAATTTCCACACATCATGTGATTATGATTAGAAGGTCTATTTCAGGACTATGCATTAACAATCATCGGTACCTTCAAAATTAAACTTTATTATGCAGCTGAAGTAGATGTATTAGCATCCAGTACTCAATGGATGTGCCAAAGCTTGACAACGTTTCTGTTGGTGAACTCACTAAATAAAGGGAAGTGTTACCAATATTTATATTGAGCATACTATAATCATTTCCTCTAACACACATTAACTAACATGCAATATAACACAACTTCTCAAGGGAGAACAAATGTCGGCCTCTACTGCTTCATACAGTTTCAGATATTTGCAATAAGATTTTCTAATAGCAAGAAACTGATCCCACTTCCTTTCCAATCTTCATCAGTTACTGACAGTTTTAATAACCTGAAATCCATATCCAAAATATTAGTGGCAATTTAAGAAGGACTTCTGAAATTGCTTCCTCGTCAATTACAATAACGCAATTACCTAGTCAGGGATCTCTGTGAAAGCCAATCATCCATTCGAAGAGAGGACAGGCTGACCTCAACCTTCTTGACATCCTTTCTGCCATTCGATTCCATGGCGACACTGATTGCAATTCAAACAAAATATGCCCCCAATACCACCCTGCTCTGCCTTTTGAAGGTCAATGCTCAATAATGAAGAGCCTACAGATGGTGGGAGAAAAACCATAATTGCTGACATTACAATAATGCTGATGGAAAATCCTGATGACCACTTGTTAGTTAGATTTAATATGCTTTCTGTAGCTTTACATTCTTTCAATAATGGGTCACCCTTTGGTACACAGTTGCCTTGTACTAATTTTATACCAAGCTCTTTTCTCTTCCCTATTTATAAAAACAAGAAATGCTGCTAGCCTTGAAAAATTGTAACCACCAGCAGCATATATCACCTCATTCCTTTTACACTTCAAAAGGAAAGGTGGATAGCTTTATTCTTGTAAATCAGATACTTTAGACAGTTGAAAAAGAGCTTAGAATTTAAATGTCTATTTGGTTTATGCCTATGTAAAATCAGATGTTAATTGATCCAGGTCATTCAATGTTAAATCAAAAATGGTTTAACAAAAGTTCAATCAAGCAACATCCTAACATAAATATCTTTCAGTTGAAGTCCAAAACAGTCTGTGCCATACACATGAAAGTAGTCAAGTATTATGTCGATGTGAATCACAATGATTTGAGAGGTTTCTGTTCATCCATGGAATGTCAGTGTTGTTGGTAAGGTCAACACTGCCCATCTCTAACATCAAGTGGCTTGCTGGGTTATTTCAGAGGACAGTTAAAGTTTAACCACATTGCTGTGGGTCTAGGGTCCATACATAGGTCAGGCCAGGTCAAGACACTAAGGTGTCCTTACCAAGGGGTGTTCAACAAGAATATATTTATACAACACCTATAATATCTAAAGAATGCTGAACCAAAGGAGAGGGATTAGAAGGTATGAGCAAACACTTGGTCAAAGACATGGCTTTAAGGAGAATCTTAAAAGAGAGGAATGATATCAGAGAAGTGTTGAGGTTTAGGGAAAGAAGCAAAGCAAATGGCTGGGGGAAAGGGCAAAGGAGTCAAGGGTGAAGGGTGAATGTGCACAGTCATTTTCCCAGGGCTGGGGAATCAAGAACTAGAGGGCATAGGTTTAAAGTGAGATGAGAGAGATTTAATAGGAACCTGAGGGGCAACTTTTTCACCCAGAGGGTGGTCAGTATGTGGAATGAGCTGCCAGAGTCCTGACCTGAAACGTTGACCGCCTGCTTTTCTCCACGGATGCTGCTTGGCCTGCTGAGTTCCTCCAGCATTATCATGGTTTTTGAATTGATTGTGGACTGCAGGAAGGGGAGGTCAGGAGGACACACATCAGTCCACATTGAGGGGTCAGTGGTGGAAAGAGTGAGCAGCTTCAAGGTCTTGAGCGTCAACATCTTGGTGTATCTATCTTGGGCCTAACACACTGATGCAATCACAAAGAAGGCACACCAGCGGCTCTATTTCATTAGGAGTTTGAGGAGATTTGGTATATCACCAAAAACTCTTACAAATTTCTGTAGATGTAAGGTGGAGAGCATTCTGACTGGTTGCATATGGAAGCTCCAATGCACAGGATCGCAAGAGGCTGCAGAGGGTTGTAGACTCAGGCAGCTTCATCACGAGCACAACCCTCCCTGCCTTCGAGGACATCTTCAAGAGGCGGTGCCTCAAGAAGGCGGCATCCATCACTAAGGACCCTCACCACCTGGGACATGCCCTCTTCACGTCACTACCATCGGGGAGGAGGTACAGGAGCCTGAAGACCCACACTCAATGATTCAGGTACAGCTTCTTCCCCTCTGCAATCAAATATCTAAACGGTGCATGAACCCATAAACACTACTTGTTATTCCTTTTTTTGCACTATTTATTTATTTTTGTAATTTATAGTAACTTTATGTCTTTGCACTGTACTGCTGCTGCAAAACAACAAATTTCATGTCATATAAGTCAGTGATAGTAAACCTGATTCCGATTCTGTCTGTGCCTCAGGAGTATTTATGTCAAGAGTATGTAGTATGTAAAAGGGTCAAAGATGAAAGTCATCTTTTAGCTTAAGGGTATTATAGTTTATTCAAAATTGAGGCAACCAGTCCTGAAGCAGTGAATGGGCAAAGCAGGTAATGGGGATTAAAACTGGGCACTGTCAGCATGCAGAGTGGAAAGGGGGTGGGTGGGTGGGGAGAAGAAGGATAAATTCTTGGTCAGGAAATAACTCAGCAAGAGTAGGAAGAGAAACCACTGCTGGAGATGCTCTAGATAAAATAGCTAAAAGTGGAAATGAAGTTCATCTCATAAGATAAGATTTCTTTATTAGTCACATGTACATGGAAACACACAGTGAAATGCATCTTTTGCGTAGAGTGTTCTGGGGGCAGCCCGCAAGTGTCGCCACGCTTCCGGCACCAACATACCATGCCCACAACTTCCTAACCTGTATGTCTTTGGAATGTGGGAGGAAACCAGAGGAAACTCACACAGACAAGGGGAGAATGTGGGAGGAAACCAGAGGAAACTCACACAGACAAGGGGAGAACGTACAAACTCTTTACAGACAGTGGCAGCAATTGAACCCGGGTTGCTGACACTGTAAAGTGTTATGCTAACCGCTACACTACCGTGCCTGGACGATAGAGGAGAGCCTTCAGTGAAGGATTGTGCAGCCAATTATGTAAAAGGATGCAGAGAGGTTAAAGAGAGCAAGAACATAAAGTGTAGACACAGAAGATGACACTTTAACTTTGGTTTGGGCTATTTTAATTTTGTGGCGGGGATGAAAACCTGACTGGAAAAATTCAGTCAAAACAATGGGATGGCAATTGTGACAGTAGTTTCAAACACAGATTTATTGAGAAAGAGCGATGATATCAGTTTAGAAGGGAAGGCGGATTGTATGTAAGGAGAGGAGAGTATTTACAATATCAGTTAGCATGGATATCATGAAATGCAGGACAGTGGTCAGCTGTTTGGTGAAAATGAGGCCAGGGAAACAGGAAGTGTCTCTTTTGTATTTATTGATTTTCTGGGAATCTGGTCACTGCCAGCAAGGCCAGCATTCATTGCCCATCCTTGACTGCTCTTCAGAAGGTGATGATGAGCCTCCTTATTGAACTGCTGCAGTCCTCCTGTGAAGGTACTCCTGTACTGCTATTGGGTTGGGAATTACAAAATTTAGACCCAGTGATAATGAAAGAATATTTCCAAATCAGCATGGTGAGCAACTAGGAGGGGACCAACATTTGGTGGTGATCCCACATGCCTCCCACCTTTGTCCATCTTGGTGGTATAGATAGATCATGGAGAGTTGTATCGGAGTAGCCTGGCCAAGTAATTGCTTTTTGTGAACGGTACACACTGTCGCTACTGTGCACCATTGGTAGAAGGGATGGGGTCCCAGTCAAGCAGGCTTCTTTGTCCTGGATGGTGTCGGGCTTCCTGTGAGTTGTTGGATCTGCACTCATCCAGACAGTAAAGAGTATTCCATTATGTTCCTGACTTGTGTCTTGCAGATGGTGGAAAAGCACTGTGATGTCAGGAGGTGAGTTACTATCTGCAGAATACCCAACCTTTGATCTGCTCTTGTAGCCACGATATTTATGTGGCTGGTCCAGTTGAGTTTCTGGTCAATGGTGACTCCCAGGATGTTGATGGTGAGGATTATAGCAATGCCTTTGAATGTCAAGGTCAGATGGTTAGATTATCTTTTGTTGGAGATGGTCATTGCCCAGCTTCTGTGGCATGGATGTTATTTGCCACTGCCCATGTCTGAATGTTGTTGTGTAAATGAGATGAGAAAGAGTATGAAAGAAGGTGATAGAGAAATTAGAGAAGTGGTACAAGTAATAGAGGGAACAATGGATGGTGTCGATCTTAGCTACAATTCTTTGAATTTGTTGAAAGCAATGGTGGAAGGGCTTGGGTAGCAAGATTTAAGTGAAGGGATGGTAGCGAGATAAGTAATTGGGATATCTTTATTCTCCAGAATAATCCTGCGTTGTTTTGTCTGAAGAGCATGAGGACAGCTGGTTCTTGAAGTAGTTCTGCTGGAGCTACTGATGTAGAGCTAAACCAGTTATGCACAGGTATTATCAAAGTCATGACAAGAGCCATAGCAAGGGAGGGAAGATGTGAAGTTCTGCAGGGAATGAGATGGAAGGCAGTTGATAAGCAAATAAACAAAGCAAAAATAATATGACTTAAAATTAAAAGTTTTACCTTTTTTATCTTTATTTGGATTGAGAAAACAGCATTGTTTTAAATGGATTTATGGGTACAAACAGGACAACTAGTGTTCAACGGTCCTGGCTAGCTGCCTCTAGAATGCCAAAAACTCTGAACACAAAGCACTCCCAGATAACACGCACCTGAACAACGTTCCCTTTACATAAAGGTAAAAAAAGGAATTATTATTTCTGTTAAAGAGAAATCTTCATCTTTCTCAAAACTGAGATCTGCTAGAGAATGATTTTGAACTGATGAAAATAAATTAATAAATACAACTGTTTGTGCCTGGCATTCATATTGTTTAAACTGTGTTACAATATTTTCCTAAGATATTTGGGAGTGTAAGCTGTTTTAACTGTACTATTACTCAAGTCCCAAGTATTTTGTTTGGCATTTTTTCAAAGAAAAGAGACATTCTGAGAATTTCATGGTACAATACTGCTGAAAAATAGAGTCATTGATAGCCCTAGGCAAGCTGAGATGTTCATTTCTGATCCTCAAGAAATATACTTGAGAGGAATGCCGTATATCCATTGAAAGAGAAATAATGTTTAAACAGCCCCAAATGCAACAAGTGAAGCATAAATTAACATAATTGGCTGAAGAATTGCTCCCAGCGACCATAATTACACAATTCTAGCACCTTACTTTACACTGTTAAAAATACATAGACAATCCAAATGATGTGTTTTATGGACAGGCCCAGTCAATTTGCAAACCAGTGCAATTACCGTGAACCAAATTGCATACAGGACAACAGTAGAACCGTGATTCCACAGATGAATTGAAAGTGACTCAAACTAGATGTCCACAATACGAGGTCCAACTAGACTCAAAACTTCACACAAAACTAAAACATACCTTCCAGGACATTCGGAACAACAGGCTATGAACTAATTCAGACAACTCCCAGAACAAAATGCTGCCTGGCCTGCTGAGTTCCTCCAGTATCATAGTACTTTTCATCTAGATTCCAGCATCTGCAGTCCTTTGTTTCTCCCAAAACAAGTGCTTTGCAGCTGAAGATCAATTTAACTCAGAAGAGAACAATTTTGCACAGATTTCTGAGTGCTAACTGGGAAATCTACCTCCTCACTTTTCAGTTTGATTTTTGCTCTAGCACATGTTTTTCTGGTGTAAAACTCCTCCAAATCATCAAAACTAGCCCCACACACAAAATTCATCTTCAGTGAATTCTTCAACCCACTGTTCTGAAAAATAACAGTTCCTCTCTACTTACAGAATAGCCAGCTTTTATTAAAAACCATAGAACCATAGAACAATACGGCACAATACAGGCCCTTCGGCCCTCCATGTTGTACTGCTCTTCAACCACACCTAAGACTATCTAACCCCTTCCTCTCACATATCCCTCTAACTTAAATTCCTCCATATGCTTATCTAACAATCTCTTGAACTTGTCCAATGTATCAGCCACCACCACCACCATTCCATAGAACCATAGAACAATACGGCACAATACAGGCCCTTCGGCCCTCCATGTTGTACTGCTCTTCAACCACACCTAAGACTATCTAACCCCTTCCTCTCACATATCCCTCTAACTTAAATTCCTCCATATGCTTATCTAACAATCTCTTGAACTTGTCCAATGTATCAGCCACCACCACCACCATTCCATGCACCAACCACTCTCTGGGTGAAAAACGTCACCCTTGAACTTCCCACCCAATACCTTAAAGCCATGTCCTCTTGTTTTGAGCATTGGTGCCCTGGGAAAGAGGCACTGGTTGTCCACTCTATCTATTCCTCTCAATATTTTGTACACCTCTACCATGTCTCCTCTCATCCTCCTTCTCTCCAATGAGAACAGCCTTAGCTCCTTTAGTCTCTCCTCATAATCCATACTTTCTAATCCAGGCAGCATCCTGGTAAATCTCCTCTGTACCCTTTCCAACGCCTCCACATCCTTCCTATAATGAGGTGACCAGAACTGGACACAGTACTCTAAGTGTGGTCTAAACAGAG
Source organism: Pristis pectinata (assembly GCF_009764475.1). NCBI lineage: Eukaryota > Metazoa > Chordata > Chondrichthyes > Rhinopristiformes > Pristidae > Pristis > Pristis pectinata. The sequence goes on along the minus strand of NC_067409.1, from coordinate 5,471,261 downwards.
TTTTGTAAAGCTGCATCATCACTTCACGGCTCTTAAACTCGATCCCATGACTTATGAAAGCTAACATCCCATAAGCTTTCTTAACTACCCTATCCACCTGTGTGGCAACTTTCAGTGATCTGTGGATATGAACCCCCAGATCCCTCTGCTCCTCTACATTGCCCAGAATCCTGCCATTTACCTTGTACTCCACCTTGGAGTTTGTCCTTCCAAAGTGTACTACCTCACACTTCTCCGGATTGAACTCCATCTGCCACTTGTCAACCCAGCTCTGCATCCTATCAATATCCCTCTGCAAGCCTCTACAGCCCTCCACACTATCGACAACACCACCAATCTTTGTGTCATCTGCAAACTTGCTAACCCAGCCTTCCAGCCCCTCATCTAAGTCATTAATGAATACCACAAAAAGTAGAGGTCCCAGAACCGATCCCTGCGGGACACCACTATTCACAGCCCTCCAATCTGAATGCACTCCCTCCACCACAACCCTCTGCTTTCTACAGGCAAGCTAATTTTGAATCCACACAGCCAAGCTTCCCCAGATCCCTTGGCCTCTGACCTTCTGAAGAAGCCTACCATGCGGAACCTTGTCAAACGCCTTACTAAAATCCATGTAAACCACATCCACTGCACTATCCTCATCAATCTTCCTAGTCACCTCCTCAAAGAACCTTATCAGGCTTGTGAGGCAAGATCTACTCTTCACAAAGCCATGCTGGCTGTCCCTAATCAGTCCATGTTTCTCCAAATGCTCATAGATCCTATCTCTTAGAATAATTTCCAACAGCTTACCCACCACAGACGTAAGGCTCACTGGTCTGTAATTTCCTGGACTATCCCTACTACCTTTTTTGAATAAGGGGACAACATTCGCCACCCTCCAATCCTCTGGTACCAGCCCTGTTGACAACGAGGACTCAAAGATCCTAATCAACGGTTCAGCAATCTCCTCCTTCGCCTCATGAAGCAGCCTGGGGAATATTCCGTCAGGCCCCGGGGACTTATCTGTCCTAATATTTTCTAACAACTCCAACACATCCTCTCTCTTAATATCTACATACTCTAGAACATTACCCTCACCTACACTGTTCTCAGCAGCATCAAGACCCCTCTCCTTGGTGAATACTGAAGAGAAGTATTCATTGAGAACCTCACCCACTTCCACAGCTTCCAGGCACATCTTCCCACCTTTGTCTTTAATCGGACCTACCTTTACCCTAGCCATCCTTCTGCTCTTTACGTACGAGAAAAAAGTCTTGGGATTCTCCTTAACCCTACTCGCCAAAGCCTTTTCATGTCCCCTTCTCGCTCTCCTCAGCCCTTTCCTAAGTTCCTATCCTTGCCGCTTACACCTTATGTATGCAGCCCTCTTCTTCCTAACTAGTTGTTCCACCTCTCTCGTCACCTATGGTTCCTTCACCCTACCATTCCTTCTCTGCCTCACCGGGACAAATTTATCCCTAACATCTTGCAAAAGATCCCTGAACATCGACCACACCTCCATAGTACATTTCCCAAAATGTCACCCCAATTTACACTCTCAAGTTCTCGCCTTATAGCCTCATACTTCGCTTTTCCCCAATTAAATATCTTCCCGTCCTCTTTGCTCCTATCCCTGTCCATGACAATTCTAAATGTTATGGAGCAATGGTCACTGTCCCCCAAATGCTCACCCACCTGACCCGGTTCATTACCTGAAACTAGATCTAAGATGGCATTCCCTCTAGTCGGCCTGTCAACATACTGTGTCAGGAATCCATCCTGGACACACCTAACAAACTGTGCCCCGTCTAAACCTTTGACACTAAGTAGGTGCCAATCAATATTTGGATAGTTGAAGTCTCCCATTAAAATTACCCTGTTATTTTCGCATCTCTCCAAAAACTGCCTCCCAATCTGCTCCTCAGTATCCCTAATGCTACCGGGGGGCCTACATAATACTCCCAGGAGGGTAACTGCCCCTTTCTTATTCCTGACTTCTACCCATATTGACTCTCGAGAGGATCCTTCTACATTATGCACCCTTTCTGCAGCTGTAACCGTGTCCCTGACCAGTATTGCCACCCCTCCTCCTCTTCTCTCCCCCTCCCTATCCCTTTTAAAACACTGAAAACCAGGAATATTCAATATCCATTCCTGCCCCGATGTCAGCCGTGTCTCTGTAATAGCCACAATATCATAGTCCCATGTACTTATCCAAGCTCTCAGTTCATCTCCCTTACTCCTGATGCTTCTCGCATTCAATTAAATGCACTTTAGCCCATTCACCTTTCTACTTTTGTAGCCCGTACTCTGCTTCTCCTTCCTCAAAGCCTCTCTACCTGTCAGGTCTGACTTTTCCCCTTCCCCTTCTTCCTCTGACCTACTCCTCCAGTTCCCTTCCCCCTCACAATCTAGCTTAAACCCTCCTGAACCACCATAGCAAACCTGGCCGCAAGGATATTGGCCCCCCTCAGGTTCGGGTGTAACCCGTCCTCTCTGTATAGGTCCCACCTTCCCCAGAAGAGGTCCCAATGATCCAAAAATCTAAAACCCTCCCTCCTGCACCAACTTCTCAGCCACGCATTTATCTGCCATCTCCTCCTATTCCTCCCTTCACTGTCACGTGGCACTGGCAGCAATCCTGAGATCGCTACCCTCGAGGTCCTGTCCTTCAGCCTTCTGCCTAGCTCCCTAAACTCACTTTTCAGGACCTCATCCCTCTTCCCACCTATGTTGTTGGTACCAACATGAACCACGACTTCTGGCTGTTCTCCCTCCCGCTCTAGAATCCTGTGGACCCGATCAGTGACATCCCAGACCCTGGCACCTGGGAGGCAACAAACCATCCGGGATTCATGCTCACTGTCACAGAACCTCCTATCTGTTTCCCTGACTATCGAGTACCCTATCACTACTGTCTTCCTCTTCTCCTCCCTTCCCTTCTGAGCAGCAGGACCGGTCCCAGTGCTACAGACCTGGCTACTGCTGCTGGGCCCCGGCAGGTCATCTCCCTCAACAGTCTCCAAAGTGGAAAACCTGTTACTGAGGGGAACAGCCTCCGGGGTCCTCTGCTCCATCTGCCTGTTCGTTTTCTTTTTCCTTTTCCCTCCCCTGACAGTCACCCTTCTATCTACTTCCTCGACTCCAGAATTACCTGCTCTAAGGGGGGGTGACCGTCTCCTTATGTATAGTGTCTACAAAACTCTCCCCCTCCCTGATGCTGCGTAGTATTTGAAGCTGTAACTCCAGCTCATCGATTTTGAGCCGAAGTTCCTCCAGCCTCAAGCACTGACTGCAGATGTGGCCATCTTGGACCACAGCGAGGTCCATGAGTTCCCACATCAAGCAGCTGCAGCACACCACCATGTCCTCCATCTGAACTAATTCCTTTTCTTTCCTACTAGTTTTTCCTTCGTAAATATTTATCACAGATAACAGGTGAAACCTTACTTTTACCTACCTACCAGCTACTCACCTGCTTTGCCCCTTTACACTGAAGCCCCTTAAGCCAAAGCCCGACCACTCTGCTCCCTTTCACTCAGCTGCCTGCTCCAACATTACTGAATCTGTTTCCCCTGAAACTCTGCTGTTTAAAGGACCAGCTTTCAAACTGCATCCTTAATCCGCAGTGAGAACTCTGATCTCCTAAAATCTCAAATGTAACTCACATGTACCATGTCAGCTTTTCCAGTAGATGTCACGGTCAGAGGTAGCCCTGGGCAAGCTGAGGTAGCCCTGGGCAAGCTGGGACTCAGCCTCTTAGCCTCAGGACCATTTCAGGGGATGCTGCTGATCTGTACCACATTTTACAGTTCCCTGCCCATTGTTGCATTAGAGACGTCTCCAAAACTCCCATCTCAATGACAGGACAATAACTTTTTCCTCAGGCCACAGGACCAGGGAGAACAGGCATTTTTTGCATTGCATGCATTTCTAAATTTCAGATATTGAAAGACCACACATCCTTACAGTGACCTCCAGGGCAATCTCCTACTTAGAGCACCCCCTCTAGCCCTGGAGAATCTTCATGAGTCCTGCACAAAGACCAGGTCTTCTGTGGGCACTGCTCTTCACCAGCCTGTCCAAGAGTCTTGGACCTCCTAGGAACATTCTTCCACTAACCCCCTGTCCATCACTGCAACATTTATTAATTTAGTGGGAACACTCTCCAATAGCTGGAGGAATGCACAGTGGCATGTCCCTTTAAAGACTGCACCTGTTGTGTTGCATTATAACAACAGTGAGAACTTTCAACGCCTGGAAAGGAAACTCGGCGCTGAAACCAGCAATGTTATTATCAGTGCAGTGTTACACAGAGAAAACTGACAATGTTATTCATGAATCTTGCATCTGAATTTCCCACTCCTTACATGAACAACAGTAGTACGACCCACAATACTGCTCTAACACCAAAAGAAATGTCAAGAAGCAATTACCAGGTCTATAATTTTTAAAAGACATCATTACCAAAAGTTTAACTTATCCATGGATACTGTAGTTTCCGGGATCAGGAATAGCCACTTGACTCATGAACTCATTTCCCTTATGCCATCTAATCTTGGTACATGATCCTGATTCTCCTGAAACTATTTATAGTGACAGGTTCAACACTTCCCCAGTAACTTACTTTGAACTTGCTTTCTAACTTTAAAATTCTTAATCTTGAAAGTACTTACATCGAACATAGTAACAGACAAACACACAATTTCGGATGAGAAGTAGGCCACTCATCTCCTGTTCAGATAGAGAGCTTAGTTAACATGGTGTCATGACAACCTTTCCCTCGATGTCAGCAAAACAAAAAAGCTGGCTATTGACTTCAGGAAAGGGGGCTGTGCACACGCTTCTGTTTACATCCATGGTGCTGAAGTCAAGAGGGTTAAGAGCTTCAAGTTCCTAGGAGTGAATATCACCAACAGCCTGTCCTGGTCCAACCATGTAGACGCCACGGCCAAGAAAATTCACCAACACCTCTACTTCCTCAGGAAGCTAAAGAAATTTGGCATGTTCGCTTTGACATTCATCAATTTTTATCAACACACCATAGAAAGCATCCTACCTGGATGCATCATGGCTTGGTACGGCAACTGCTCTACCCGTGACTGCAAGAAACTGCGGAGAGTTGTGGACATAGCTCAGCACATCACAGAAGCCAGCCTCCCCTCCATGGACTCTGTCTATACTTCTCACTGCCTCAGTAAAGCAGCCAACATAATCAAAGACCCCACCCACCCCAGACATTCTCTCTTCTCCCCTCTCCTATTAGGCAGAAGATACAAAAGCCTGAAAGCATGTACCACCAGGCTCAAGGACAGCTTCTATCCCACTGTTATACGACTATTGAACTGTTCCCTAGTACAGTAAGATAGACTCTTGACTTCACAATCCACCTGGTTATGACCTTGCACCTTAATGTCTACCTGCACTGCACTTTCTCTGTAACTGTTAAATTTTATTCTGCATTCTGCATTGTTTTACCTTGTACTATCTCCATGAACTGTGTAATGAATTGATCTGTATGAATGATATGCAAGACAAGTTTTTCAAAGTACCTCGGTACAAGTGACAATAATAAACCAATTCCAATTCCTCAAGCCTTCTCCGAAATAAGATTATGAATGATCTGACTGTAATCTCAACTCTGCACCCCCATCCTGATAACTTTCACCTTGTCATCTCTGTAGATGTACGGTGGAGAGCATTCTAACTGGTTGCATCTCAGCCTGTTATGGAGCCTCCTATGCATAGGATCGCAAGAGGCTACAGAGGTAGACTCAGCCAGCTCCATCATGGGCACAACCCTCCCCACCATTGCTGACATCTTCAAGAGGCAGTGCCTCAAGGAGGTGGGATCTATCATTAAGGACCCTCACAACCCAGGATGTGCCCTCTTCTCGTTACTACCATTGGGAAGGAGGTACAGGAGCCTGATGACCCAATGCTTCAGGAACAGCTTCTTCCCCTCTGCCATCAGATTTTTGAATGGTCCATAAACGCATGAGCACTACCTCGTCATTCCTTTTTTCCCCTTTTGCAATATTTATTTATTTTTGTAATTTAATGTCTTTGCACTGTACTGCTGCTGCAAAACAACAAATTTCACATCATAAGACAGTGATGATAAATCTGATTCTGATTCTTCTGCCTTAAGAACATTTAAAGACTCTGCTTCAACCTTTCTGATTTCTAAAGCCTCATAGCGCTCTGAAAGAAAAATGTTCACTACATCTCAGTCTTAAATGGGCAATTGCTTATTTTTGAACAGTGACCCTTAGTTTGAGATTCTCTCACAAGGGGAAATATCCTCTCTACATCCTGTCAAGACCGTTCACAAACTTATATGTTTCAATCAAGTCCCCTCTCACCCTTCTAAACTCCAGCAGACACGAGCCCAGTCTATTCAACCTTACATAGAGTTATACAGCACGGAAACAAGCCCTTCAGCCTAACTCATCCATGACAAGATGCCCGTCTAAGCTAGTCCCATTTGCCCACGTTTGGCCCCTATCCCTCTAAACCTTTCCTATCTATATACCTGTCCAGGTGTCTTTTAAATGTTGTCATTGTACCTGCTTCAACCACTTCCTCTGGCAGCTCATTTCATATACCCACCACCCTCTGTGTGAAAAGTTGCCTTCAGGTCCCTTTTAAATCTTTCCCCTCTCACCCTAAACCTATGCCCTCTTGTTTTTGATTCCTTTTTCCTGGGACGGTGACTATGTGCATTCACTCTATCTATGCCCCTCATGATTTTATACACTTCTGTAAGGACACTCCTCAGTCTCCTACCCTCCAAGGAATAAAGTCCTAGCCTGCCCAACCTCTCTCTATAACTCAGGCCTTCGAGGCCTGGCAACGTTCTCATAAATCTCCTTTGCACTCTTTCCTCATAAGACAACTTGCCCATTCCAGGTATTGGTCTGGTAAACTTTCACTGAACTGTTTCCAGCACATTAACATCTTTCCTTAAATAGCGAAAGTAATACTGTACTCTCACCAATTCCCTATATAACTGGAGCATAACCTCCCTACCTTTGTATTCAATTCCCCAATCAATAAAAGATAGTATTCTGAGCATTTCTGCATTACTCACAGTGCCTAAACATGAGTCTATTATGAATCATGCAGTAGGACTCTCAGATCCTCTGCATTCTCTCACCAGTTAGATAATTTGCTTTTTTATTTTTCTTGTCAAGATGGATAATTTCATATTTTCCCATATTATACACCACTTGCCAGGTCCTTGTCCACTCACTTAATCTGTATCCCTTTGTGGCCTCCTTAGTCTCCTACCTACCTTTGTGTCAGCAAATTTAGCAACCGTTCCTTTGGTGCCTTCGTCCAAGACATTTACATAGGTCGTTAAAAGTTGAGTCCTCAGCACCGATCCCTGTGGCACACTACTTGTTACATCTTGCCAACCTGAGAAAGACCTGTTTATGCCTATCCCCATTTCCCATTAACCTGCCAGTCTTCTATCCATGCCAGTGTTACCTTCTATACCACGAGCTTCTATTTCCCACAATATTCTTTGATGCAGTGCTTATCAAATGGTTTCTGGAAACCTCAGCACATCCACCAGATCCCCTTTATCCCCTATGAGCACATGTTACCTTTACAATTAATTATGATAAATCGTCCAAACATCATTTCCCTTTCAGAAAGGCATGTTGACTTTACCTGATTACCTTGAATTCTTATGCGTCTAGCTATAAAGTTTTTATTAACAACTTCTAAGATTTTCCACATGACAGATGTTACGCTAACCGGTCTGCAGTTTCCTGCTTTCTGTGTCCTCCCCTTTCTGAATAAAGACACAACATTTAATGGATTCTTCCCTAAATATAGGAAAACATCTCACCAGCTATTTCCTTTAAGAACCAAGGATGAAGTCCATCAGGACCTAGAAACTTATCAGCCAGGAGCTCCAACAATTTGCTCAGTACCATTGCCCTAGTGTCTGTAATTTTCTTTACAGCTACATCTGGCATGTTGCCTGTATCCTCTATAGTGAACAATGATGCAAAGTACCTGATTAATTCATCTGCCATCGACTTGTTTTCCATTATTAAGTCCCCAGACTCACTCCCTATAGGACTAATGCTCTCATTGTTAACACTTTTCATTTTCAAATATCTTCCTATTTGCTTTTATATTTCTGGCTAGCTTTATCTTGCACTCTATTTTTCTTCCTTTTTAATCTTCTAATCACATTAAAATTTGTTATATTCTGTTCAATATTCTGACCTGCCACCTATCTGCACAATTATATACTTTTCTTTAAAGTGCATGTCTCCTCCTTGGCTCAGCTCATCCATTATATTCTGAACCAGCCTCCAGACTTCCATAAATCAAGTCATCCATATCTCTGCTGCCTGTAACTGGAATCAGTCACATGCACTGATTGCCCCTGTGCTCTCTAAACTACGGAAACACTTAGGCTGGCAAATCTCTGTTTCATAATAGTGATTCTTGCATTCAGATTACTCTCTGGAGTGGCTTCCCTGTTGGGTCTGCCAGGGCTTCCCCTCGACTATGGTCGAGAGAGCTCACACCCATATCTCTGCCATTTCCTGCACCTCTGCTCTCAGCCCCACTCCTCCCAGACCCAACAGGGATAGGGTCCCCCTTGTCCTCACATTTCCATCCTGCCACCCTACGTATCCAACACACCATTCTCCACCACTTCCGCCATCTCCAATGGGACCCCACTACCAAGCATATCTTCCCCTCCCCATCCCTTTCTGTCTTTTGCAGGGACCACTCTCTCCACGACTCCCTAGTTCACTCCTCCACCCCCACCCATCCCGCTCCCACCCCGGGAACGTTCCACTGCCCCTGCCATAGGTGCAACACCTGCCCCTACACCACCTCCATCACCTCCATCCAGGGACCCAAACAGTCCTTTCAGGTGAGACAGAGATTCACCTGCACCTCCCTTAATATCATCTATTGCATTCGGTGCTCCAAGTGTGGCCTCCTCTACATTGGTGAGACCAAACGCAGACCAGGTGACAAAACACCTGTGCTTTGTCCTTAACTGATCTGCATCTCCCCGTTGCCAGTCAGTTCAACTCCCCCTCCCACACTATCACTGATATGTCAGTCCTCGGCCTCCTCACTGCCAGGAGAATTCCAAGGGCAAACTGAAGGAACAGCACCTCATTTTCTGTCTTGGAACCTTGCAGCCTAACAGCATGAAAATTGAATTCTCCCACTTTAAGTAATCCCCACCCCCCTTCCCCACAACCTCCCCCCTTCACCATGTCTCTTCTCTTCTTCCCCTTCCTGGCCTATCTCTCTTTTTTCTACCCATTTTTCCTTTCTCTCCTTCCCTTTGACCCATCCCCTGGTGGATCTGCTCTCCCCTCCTCCCCTGCACCTGTCTATCACTACCTCTTACCTGCATCTACCTATCACCACCTTGTGCCCACCCCACCTCCCCTCTTTTGTCCACGCATCGCTGCTCTGCTTTTCCCTCCTATGTATTGGGCTTCCCCTTTTCCTATCTTCAGTCCTGAAGAAGGGTCCTGACCCAAAACGTTGACCGCCTGCTTTTCTCCATGGATGCTGACTGGTCTGTAGGAACACTTCTTCCTACCAATTCTGGTCTCCTCTATTTCCTTTACTTTTAGATTGCTGGATGTGCCATTAGATGCCATCGAAGCACATAAGAAAAAGAAGCGGCAGTTGACCATTCAGTCCCACATACCTACTCCACCATTCAATGAGGTAATGGCTCATTATCTCATGATGATAATTATCTCATAATGAGTTTTAACCTTAGTGCCACTTTCCTGCATTAACTTCACACCCCTTCATTTCCTGAATATCTAAAAATCTCTCAATCTTGGTCTGGAATATATTCAGTGAAAACATCTTGGGTGGAAAATTCCAGAAGATTCACTAGGTGAAGAAATTTCTTCTCATCTCAGACCCTTTATTTTCAGATTGTGACCCATGATTCTGGACATCCAGCCTGAGGATGCATCTACTCTGTCAAGCCCTGTGAGAATTTTATATGTTAGGTCGTAATCTCTGGAATTGACTTCCTAAACCTCCCCACCTCTCTATGTCTCTCTCCCCCTTTATATTTCTCCTTGCAGGCATAGTAGTGTAGTGGTTAGCGTAACACTGTTACAGCGCCAGTGACCCAGGTTCAATTCCAGCCACTGTCTGTAAGGAGTTTGTACGTTCTCCCCGTGTCTGTGTGGGTTTTCTCCGGGTGCTCCGGTTTCCTCCCACATTCCACAGACGTACGGGTTAGGAAGTTGTGGACATGCTATGTTGGCGCTGGAAGCGTGGTGACACCTGCGGGCTGCCCCCAGAACACTCTACGCAAAAAGATGCATTTCACTGTGTGTTTCGATGTACATGTGATTAATAAAGCTATCTTATTTTATCTTAAACCAAGTTTTAGGCTATTTTCACGTATGGCTCAGTGTTAAATTCTGTGGATATTACTCTTCTGAAGCACCTTAAGACCCCTTATCAACTTAAAGATGTACATTCATAAAAGTTATTGTTGATATTTAGACCCACTACCATTACCCTCTTAGGAAGTGCTTTCCAGATTATATTAACTCAACATGTCAGCAAAAACTTCCGCGATAATTTTTCCCCTTTAACTTGAACTTCTGGTTACCAGCCCACTAGTCAGTGTACACGATTTCTCGATAGATACACCTTCAAATCCCAAATTTAACCGCTCCATCATTGGCCTTTAGCTGCCAAGGTCCAATGCACTTGAATTCTCTTCTTAAACCTCTCTGCCTCTCTAAACTCCTTTAAGATGCTCCCTATAATCAACCACTTTGTCATCTGGTGTAATATCTTCCATTGTGGCTTAGTGCCAATTTTTTGTGTGTGATAACTCTTGAGCGAAGTACTTTGGGACATTTTGCTACAATATAAATGAAAGAGTCATGTAATCAACCGAATCATACAGCAGAGATGCAGGACCTTCGGCCCATCACATCCATGTCAGCCATCAAGTGCCCACCTATAGTAGTCCCACTTTCCTGTAGCCTTCCATGCTGTGGCGATTCAAGAGTTCGTCCAGATACTTTTTAAATGTTGTGAGAGTCTCCGCCTCTACCGTCCACTCAGTCAGTGGATTCCAGATTCCAACCACTCTCTTGGTGAATAAAATTTTTCCTCAGATCACCTCTAAACCTCTTATCCCTTACCATAAACCTATGACCTTTGATTTTAGACACCTCTGCTGTGGGGAAAAGAGTTCTACAATCTACCCTATCTATGCCTCTCATAATTCTGTATACCTCAATCAGGCTCCTTCACTCCAAAGAAAACAAACCTCAGCCTATCCAGTCTCTCCACATACTGAAACATTCTATCCCAGGCGACATCCTGATAAATCTCCTCTGCACCCTTTCCAGTGGAATCATGTGGCAACTATTACTACACATAATACTCAAGCTGTGGCTTAACCAAACTTTTATAAAGTTGCATCATGAGCTCTATGTTCTTACATTCCATTCCACATTAACAAAGGCATCCCATCTTCTTCACCACCTCTTCCACCTGCGCTGCCACCTGTAGGGATCCATATACTTACACACAAAGATCCCTCTGTTCCTCAGTCCTCCCGAGGGCCCTATTATTCACTGTCAATGTCCTACCCTCATAGATCTCCTTAAGTGCATCACCTCACACTAATCAGGGTTAAATTCCATTTGACATTGCTACACCCAATGCACCAGCTGACTAATATTGTTCTGTGGTCTAAGTCTACTCTCCTCACTGTCAACAACACCACCAATTTTTGTGTCATCTGCAACTTACTAATCGCGATCGCTCAGCTACAGGAAGGATGTCATTAATCTGCAAAGGGTGCAGAAAAGATTCACGAGGATGTTACCAGGACTTGAGCTATAAAGAGAGATGGGATAGACTGGCAATGTTTTCTCTGGAGCATAGGAGGCTGAGGGGTGACCTTATAGAGGTTTATATGTCACTTAAATCCATTGCATACTTTAATACGTGAAAAATAAAAAGAGAAATACAGATATTTATCAATATTGTGATTAGTTGGTCATTGAAATTCTGGATGCGGCAACTCATTACCTTCACTCATTTGCTCAGTAACTACTTTAACATACCAGTCACTTAGAATTTGTGTTTAATCACCAGTTTCTGGAAATGTTATTGACCAATCAGATTAGTTACAAGTTATTTAGGGGATGTGTTGAATTAATATAACTACATTTTATAATTTGAAGCACGGTCCAAGTTTCCTTTGGGCAAAGATTTTATTTTCAGAACTCACAGATCAATCTTGCTCCAGTCTTGGAAAAAATTCTGTATTCTGTAATCTCCACTTAACACCCTCTCCAACCTCCCACACTTTCAACAGCACAGACAATGAAGGTTCAGAAATAGCTATGTCCTCCTTTATCCCCCAAATATACCACAACTACAGCAGAGCAACTATGCATGAACAATGTCCAGTTGGATGACCGTATACAAATAATGACTTAACCAATTTAAAAGGTCATTGACCTGATAAGTTAATTCTGTTTCTCTTTTCACAGACCTGCCTGACCTGGTGGGTACTTCAAGCATTTTCTGGTTTTAAACTCAAATGATATCGTTCAGGGCACAGCATTAAGGTCCTGACAGTTTCTTGGTACATACAGCACGAACAGTGACTCTTGTTACAATTGCTTGGACACAACAGTGTCAGACTATCACACAACAGGGATATTCGCAGCCAGGAGTGTATCCCATATTCACCCAATAACTTGTACAGGTCCATTAGGGTTAAAGATTAAGGTCATGATGAAAAGCTTCCCTAATCTCGTCTATTTGCTGGCTGACCTTATTGACCCAATGCCCATTCTGGGGAGGAGCACAATGATGCAGATGCTTAATGATTCACTGCTCTACCTGCCTGGGGAACATGCTTGGAAACCAACCAAACATGCCAAGGAACCAACCTACAGACCTTCTAACAGAATTTAAAACATTAATACCCTTGGGTGAGCAAACATTATTTTCATTTTGTATAAATAAATTGAAAAAAAAATTAAGCAGTTTAGCTCCATTAGGATATGACAAATGCTGTGCAATTTTCTACTAAACAGCAATTTTTAAAAACGTATCACTTCATGCCCTGTAGCATGTTCTTGTGATACCATCTCAATGCATTTCTAATTACATGGTGCAGAAAGCCTTAACATTCTAATGCACAATCGAGTATACCTATTGGGACTGTCTGTCTCAATCATGATTACACGGCATTAGAATAATCCACAACTCAGAAGACTTTTAAGTTCATGACTGCAACTGGATTGAATCTTTAACAGTCTATCCTCGGAGCCATTTCCACTGCAGCAGTCACTGATCAAGTCATTTGGCGATGACAATGACTGATATGGATACAGGAGTTCAGGCTGCAACTAAACATTGCACCAGACATCACTGGTCAGTCCCAATAATTGCAGTCACTGTATATATTTCTTATGTCCTTTGTGAGCTGTCACAGGGAACTTCCCAAGGCAGATAGAGCATAAAGCATCTGCATCATTATATTCTTCCCCAGAATAGCCATTGGATCAATAAGATTGGTCCAGATTTCTCCATACCCCTAACCTCTAGGTTACAACGTTACAAACTCACCCACCAGAACAGCATGCGTTTCTCTGGGATCACCTGGAAAACTTTCTCAAGGCGTTTTCTACAGGTTGGCCGTCACTAAGGGCATTATCCAACAGTACAGCCATGCACCCCATTTTAAGCCCACTGGATATGGACAATACTGGCTGCACATTGTGGAATTAAATGAAAACTAGTGACTAACAAATTATATCAACTGTAAGACTTTATCAAATATTCTAGTTTGGTACTTCAGTGCAGAACCAAAGAGTACCAGATTATCTGACAAAGCATTAAATAACTACTTACTTTTATAAAACATTGTAAAATGCCCCAAATTGGTTCACAGGAGCATAATTAAACAATAAATTGAGATTAAGAGACTCAAAGAGACATTAGGACAGCTACTGAAAGCTTAGACAAAGAGCTGAGTTTTAAGCCAGACATCTCTACATCTCTAGTCTGTCCCACGCGTTATGTTTGCTGTTTATATTTCTCGTGTTTCTTGCAAGCTGTAAGAAAGCCATCACAAAATCACCCGCCACAACAGTGTACATTTCTGTGGCATCAATTCAGGAAACAGTCTCAAGCAATTCCTAAAGGAGGGGTCCCACTTGAGATTGCATCCATCAGTTTGTCAGTACACCTTGTACTAAATCTACTGTGCATGGCTTCATATTGTAGATTAAAGCCAGCGAGATTAAAGCTAGTGGCACAGAGCTGTACCAAACAGAAACAGGCCCTTCAGCCCAACACATCCATGCCGATCTTTTTACCCATCTGCACTAATCCCATTTGCCTTCTATGGCTTGCCTGTTTAACTGTCTGTCTAAATGTCTCTTACATGTAATAATTGTATCTGACTTCACTTTCTTCCCTGGCAGTGAATTCCAGATATCTACCACTCTTTGTGTAAAAGTGGGAGTTAAAAGCATTTGAGCAAATTTGTGAAAACATCAAAAATGGGAACAAAGGAATCAGAATCAGATTTCAGATTTATTATCACTGACTTACATGAAATTTATTGTTTTGCGGCAGCAGTAGAGGGCAAAGACATAGAAATCTATAAATTACAAAAATTATAAATAGTGCAACAAAAGAGGAATAATGAGGTAGTGTTCATGGGTTCATGGATCGTTCAGAAATCTGATGGCAGAGGGGAAGAAGCTGTTTCTGAATTGTTAAATGTGGGTCTTCAGGCTCCTGTACCTCCTCCCTGATGGTAGTAACAAGAAGAGGGCATATCCTGGATGGTGAGGTCCTTAATGATAGATGCTGCCTTCTTGAGGCGCCACCTCTTGAGGATGTCCTTGATGGTGGGGAGGGTTGTGCCCGCGATGGGGCTGGCTCCTGCAATCCTGTGCATTGGACCCTCCATACCAGGCAGTGATGCAACCAGTCAGAATGCTCTCCACCGTACATCTGTAGAAATCTGTAAGGGTTTTTGGTGACATACCAAATCTCCTCAAACTTCTAACGAAGCAGAGCCATTGGCGTGCCTTCTTCGTGATTGCATCAATGTGTTGGGCCCAGGATAAATCCTCTGAGATGGTGACATACTTAAGACTACTGGTAAAAGAATGATGGGATAGATGAAGTGAATTTACTTTAACCAATGAGTTTGTTATGATCTGGAATTTTGTAAGTTTGTCAGAACAATAGCTTTTTCAAAAATGGGATAAAATTTGGGGAAAATTTGAGGGACTACTGGAAAGGCCAAGGAAATTTGTAGGGATGCAGGTAAGTGTCAAACTGGATAGTTCTTGCAAAAATAAGATTGGCCAAACATCCTCCTTCTGTGCTGTAGGATTTTATGTTTCAACAGCTGCACACGTCCTCCTGCAATCTAACCATTCTAAGACATTGGTCCCCCTTACATTTGAGTTACTCACCACACAGGGAGATAGGCTGGAAGCTGCAATATTTAACAATCTGACAACTTTTATAGAGCTGTTACCAATCATTAGGAGAGGTGCTTTCTTCCTCACAATAGTTGTGAAGGTGTAGACTGATGATTTGTACAATGAGGACTGCACTGCTTTTGTTAGTAATGATTCTTTGGAAGTTTGCTTGGAAGTGTCGCTAAAGAGAGCATTACAGTGCAGCAAGGTGCAAGCTGTATTGTAGAATGGGTTGAATCCATCCATTAACAAATTTCGTTTATATAGCATTTTTAATGAGGCAAAATGCTTCAAGGTGCTTCAGAGCAGCATTAGCAATAAATATTTGAAACTGAGCCACTGAAGGAGAATGCCAGATGACCAAACATTTGGTCAGGCTTAGGTTTTAAGGAGCAGTTTAAAGAAGGAAAGAGAGGCAGTAATGTTGAAGGGAATTCTGGTGTTTAAAGGCATGCTGGCTTGATTAAATTAAGAAATGATCAAGAGGTCAGAAATGAAGGATTGCAGTGATCTAGATGGTTTCCAGAAGGAACCACCTAGAGGTTACAGAGACAGTGAAGAGCAAACCTGTGGAGATAACTGCAACATGCAGGAGCAGATCAAAATCCAACATTGGTCAACAAGCCCCATCATGATGGGTGAATAGGGCTTGGTAGGTTAGCATGCCAGCAGCGGAGCTTTGGATAAACACACTCATCAAGTGTGGAAGTTGAGAGGCTAGCCAGGAGAATTTTGCAATGGACAGATCTAGAGGAAACAAATGCATGGATGAGGTTTCTTCAGCAGCTGAGCCAAGTGCAGGTCTGTTGGGCTATGTTATAGCAGGAAATCTTGGTGACAGAATGGGTATATATGTTGGTGTCAAATTCCACACCAATGTCTTGAAGAGCCTGGCTCATCTCTAATACAGAGAACCAAGAGTGAAGGTAATTAATTGGATTATCTGCTGCAAATCTGAGACGGCCATGTTGTCCTAGGAGTGCCTAATAATGGATACTCCTGGGACAACATCGTCCTAGTCCACAATGCTCCAAGTACAGTGTTAAATTGGTAAATTGGTTTATTATTGTCACATATACCAAGGTACAGTGAAAAACTTGTCTTGCATACTGTTCATACAGATCAATTCATTTTAACAGTACATTGAGGTAGTGCAAGGTAAAATAACAGTGCAGAATAAAGTGTTACAGTTACAGAGAAAGTGCAGTGCAGGCAGACAATAAGGTGAAAGGTCATAACGAGGAAGATTGTGAGGTCAACAGCCCATCTTAACCTACTAGGGAACCGTTCAACAGTCCGATAACAGCGGGATAGAAGCTGTCCTTGAGCCTGGTGGTATGTGCTTTCAGGCTATTGCATCTTCTGCCCAATGGGAGGGGGAAGAAGAGAGCATGTCCGGGGTGAGTGGGGTCTTTGATTATGCTGGCTGCTTCACCGAGGCAGTGAGAAGTGTAGACAGAGTCCATGGCAAGGAGGCTGGTTTCCGTGATGTGCTGAACTGTGCCCATAACACTCTGCAGTTTCTTGTGGTCACGGACAGAGCAGTTGCCATACCAAGCCGTGATACATCCAGATAGGATGCTTTCTATGGTGCATTGATAAAAATTGGTGAGGGTCAAAGGGGACATGCCAAATTTCTTTAGCCTCCTGAAGAAGCATTGGTGCTGGTGAGCTTTCTTGGCCGTGGTATCAACGTGATTGGCCACAACAGGCTATTGACGATGTTCACGCCCAGGAACTTGAAGCTCTCAAACCCGTCGACCTCAGCACCGCTGATGTAGACAGGTGCATGTACACCACCCCCTTTCCTGAAGTCAATGACCAGCTCTTCTGTTTTGCTGACATTGAGGGAAAGGTTGTTGTCATGACAACATGTCACTAAGCTCTCTATCTCCTTCCTGTACTCCAACTCATCGTTATTTGAGATCCAGCCACTACAGTGGTATCATCTGCAAACTTGTAGATGGAGTTAGAGCAGAATCTGGCCATGCAGTCATGAGTGTATAGGGAGTAGAGTAGGGGGCTGAGGACACAGCCTTGTGGGGCACCAGTGTTGAGGATAATCATACAGAAATTATGTCATCTTAACACTTCTAATGTGGAAACCTTATCAGGGGCATAAGGATGACAGACATCAGGAAGTACCCCCCCAGATCTCTGGACTGATGCAAATTGATCACATGTGACAGCAGATGTTGGAACCTGAAGCAACAAACAATCTGCTGGAGGAACTCAGCATGTCGAGCAGCATCTGTGGGGAGGTAAAGGAATACCTTCCTGCCCCTCCACCCCCCACAGATGCTGCTTGACCCTCTGAGTTCCTCCAGCAGCTTGTTTGTTGCTCTAGAAATAGTTGTTATTGTGTTTCACTCTGGGAAGAAAATATCTATTCCTTGTTGCATAATGTCAGTGGGGAGTTTGTGGGAAGTGAGGTTAAGTAACACAATGAAGAAGTTTGAGAAAAGGATTGGTGTGATGACACTGAACTGGTTTACTCTGATATGCATTGGCTTTAGGGACTGTGGTGAATCCATTGCTGAGGATCATGACTTGAATGTCATGATGAAGCAGAGTGAAAAGTGAAACTTTTGTGGAAAGCCATATTTGCAAAGAATCCACCATTACCCCTCTTGACCGTCAGAGCCAAGGCTCTTAAGGGCACAAGAATCAGCGCTATTAAGGGCACAAGAATCAGGAGCAGGAGTAAGCTAACTGGCTCTCAAGCCTGCTCCAGCATTCAATAAGATCATGATCAGACACTCTTTGATATAGTTTAAGGTAGTTCACAGGACCCATATAGCAAAAGATAAGCTAGCTTGTTTTTATCACCATATAAATCCTATATGTGACAGATGTAAATCGAATGTGGCTTCTTTGACACATATGTTTTGGTCCTGTCCTCTTTTGGAAAAATATTGGAAAGACATTTTTAACATTATTTCAAATGTATTGAAGATTGATTTACAACCTCACCCTATCACTGCAATTTTTGGATTACCAAGGATAGAGTCTGGCCATTTATCTGCTTCCGCTAACTCTATGATTGCCTTTGTTACATTAATGGCCAAACGATCCATTTTGCTTAAATGGAAGGATCCAATACCCCCTACTACTTTTCAATGGTTCTCTCAAACTATATCATGTTTAAACTTGGAAAAAATTAGGAGTGGTACTGTTGATCCTTCGCTTAAATTTGAAGATATTTGGAGTCCATTTATTCAATATTTTCACATGATATGGATCCCCTTTCAATAACTTTCCAATTTAGAGGAACGGAGTTGACGACATAATATTGCTCTGTTTCTACTGAGAAATTTCAGTCCAGTCTTCTTTTTCTTTTTTTTTGTTTTTTTTTTGAAATTTTTCTGTTTAGTTTAGTTCGGTTTGATATATTGTTTATAATTTTTCTTATTGATTTGGGGATTTTTTTCTTTCTTTTCTTTTATATATATAATAAATCTTTTTCTTTCCTTTCTATTATATTATATTCATTTACTAAGAGATCATTGGATCTACAGATTTTTTTATGTTTTATTGTTCTTTATGATTATCTATGCCATGATTGTTCTTCCGATCTCTTTGTATTACATGTACAAACATTGATGTTTTATATTAATCTGTATTAATTTGAAAACTAATAAAAAGATTGAAAAAGAAAGAAAGAAAGATCATGATGATTCAATTTTGGCCTCAACACCACTTTCCCATGCCACCTGACTCCTTTGTACGTTAACTCCTGTCAGTCAGCACTTGGTATATATTCAATAACTCCGCTGCCACAGCTCTCTGAGGTAGAGAATTCCAAAGATTCAGAAAAATTCCTCCCCATCACTATCTTATTCTGAATCCATCCTGTCAATCCACCTCAGAACACAACAGTACAGCACAGGAACAGGCCCTTCAGCCCAGCATGTCAGCGCCGCCCATGATGCCGATCCAAACTAGTCCCATCTACCTGCACATGGTCTACATCCCTCTATTCTCTGCCTATTCATACGTCAGTCTAAACGCTTCTTAAACATCACTATCATATCAGCTTCTACCACCTCCCCTGGCAATGCATTCCAGGCACCTACCACTCTCTGTGTAAGAAAACTTGTCACACACATCTCCTTTAAACTTTCCATCTCTCACCTTAAACCTACGCCCTCTAGTATATCATTATGCATAGTCAGTATATCATCATAAATATATCGGTCCTTATGTAGGGTCTCAACCTGAAACGTTGACCAGTCCTGATGTGGAGTCTTGACCCAAAACGTCGACTATCCCTCTGCCTCCACAGATGCTGCCTGGCCCGCTGAGTTCCTCCAGCAGTTTGTTTTTTCGCTATCATTATAAATAGTTGAGACCTTAGCACTGATCCCTGACATTCCACTAGTTACTGATTGCCAATCCAAAAATGATCCACTTATCCCAACTCTGGTTTCTATTAGATATCCAATCCCACAATACAAGTCAACATATCATCCCAACCCTGTGCACTCTTGTGCAGTAATGTTTTACGTGGCACCTTATTGATTGTCTTCTGGAAATCCAAATACATTACATCCACTTTATCCACGCTGTTTGTTACATCCTCAAATTTGTCAAACATGATTTCCCTTTCATAAAACCATGATGACTCTGCTTGATGATCTCATAATTGATTACCTCTTTAATAATGCATTCCAGCAATAGATGTTCAGCTGGAGACATAAGAAACTGCAGGTGCTGGAATCTGGAGTAACAAACAAACCTTTGGAAAAACTCAGTGGGTCAGGCATCATCTGTGGAGGGAAATGGTCAGTCAGTGTTTTGGGTCAAGACCCTTCATCAGGTCTAGATGTGAGGCTATCTGGTCCATGGTTTCCTATTTATCCCATTTCTTGAATTTGAGGCTTATTAAATTTGAGGCTTTCCAATCCTTTGGCACTGCTCTAAAATCCAAAGAATTTTGGTACATTACAACCAAGTTTCTCTCTAGACACTTTGCTTAATATCCTTTAAGGCCTTAGGAGACAGACCATCAGGTCAAGGAGACTTGCCAGCCTTTAGCTACATTATTATAGACAATAAAGTACTTTTATTCTAATAGTAGAGACTTTGAGAGGTCAATGGAGGCCTGGTAATGCTGGCGTCCTACAGAAACAACAGGTCTGCTCTATGTTTAATGTGGGCCTCACAGAAAAAGTTCAGATTGTAAGTTCAAAATTTATCAGTGGGATGTAGATGCAAGGGCAACACTTTTGATCATTCCCAATTGCCCTTGTGACTTGACAATGAAAGATTTGAGATATGTTTTTTAAGACCAGATGGTATGTGAGTCAGACAACAACTGGCAGGAGGTGAGGTTCCCATTTGGTGCCTACCTTTGTCCTTCTAGGTGGTGGATGTGTTTTGTGGGTATCATCAAAGACACATGGTGAATGTAGCAGTGCATCCTGTAGATGGTGCAGAAAGTACTCACAGTGCACTAGTGGTGTAGGGTGTGAATGTTTAAGGTGGTAAATGAGATGCTATCCTGTGGGAACTTCCAAGTGAGTCAAGGTATCTCTGGACATTGAACATATAGAATAGTACAGCACAGGAACAGGCCCTTCAGCCCATGGTGTCTGTGCTGAGCATGATGCCAAATTAAGCTAATCCATTCTGCCTGAACATGATCCATATCCCTCCATCTTTTTCATGCTCATGTTCATGTCTAATGCCTCTAAAACACCACTATTGTATCTGCCTCCACCCCCAGCCCTGGCAGCCCGTTCCAGGCACCCACCACTCACTGTGTAAAAAAAACTTGCCCTGCACATCTCCTTTGAGCTTTCCCCTCTCCCCTTAAATGCATGTCCTCTAGTACTTGACATTTCTACCCTGGGAAAAAGATTCTGATTGTCTACCCTATCTATGTCTCTGATAATTTTATAAACTTCTATCAGGTCTCCCCTCAACCTCCAATGCTCCAGAGAAAATAACCCAAGTTTGTCCAACCTCTCCATATAGCTCATACCCTCTAATACAGGCAGCATCCTGGAAAACCTCTTCTGTACCCTCTCCAAAACCTATAACGGGGCGACCAGAACTGCATACAATACTCCAAGTGCAGCCTAACCAAAGTTTGATATAACTGCATCATGTCTTTCTAACTCTATGCCCCCAGCGATGAAGGCAAGCATGCTCTATGTCTTCTTTACCACTCTATCTACTTGTGTTGCACTGAATTGTGAACACAATTTGCAGAAGACAGTGGTTGAGTGGTGTGTGTTCCAATTTGTGAAGCAAAAAGATTGCTATCCCAACCTTTAAAAACCCTGCCTACAATATTTCAAAATTTGTTTTCTATGTGAACAGCAGGGATGCTATAATCGATCTCTGGATACTCCACTAGTCAGAGCTTCCCAATTATTATTGCTGTCCTTGTTTTATTTATTATTATAAAGCCAATTAATAACCCAAATTTATACTCTCAGTTGGTTCCCACGAGAGTTGATTTTCAATCTACAAATCCTCAGTAAGGACTCAAATGATTTCAGAATGCACTTATTAGTTGTGTATTAAATCCAACATTGTGTCCTCGAAGAATTCCAATAAATTTGTACGACATGATCTGCCTTTCATAAATTCGTGTTGGCTTGGATTTAATAACCTCAGTGGAATTAAGTTGTGTCACCAGCAGATGTCAATGTCCAAATACATTCTGATGTGTGAACTAAAAGCCTATTATATTACAAAATGGCCACAGGGTCTGGAGCACTTTTTGTACAGCTGTTTTGGTGACACATACAATTATAAATCTCCCAGCTCTTATCACCTTTAAGATTCTATTCAATTCATATAAATAAGAGTATATAGTCTAATTGTCCAATTTGTTCACAGACAACCTCTGATGAAAATGGAACATGGACTTATATTAAACATAGTCCAGAAGACATGTGCTACTCTTAAGGGAACAGGTAAATTTAAAATTGATCTACAGAAATATGACACCAGTCATGCTAAATCCAAGGATATCTGCCTAAAGATGGGGCGGAAGCAAGAGGGTAATATTCCTTCAAATGCAAATTGGACAAATTCCTTCCAGAAAATTATATATTGGGAGAGAATTTGAGTAATGTAGGACAAGGCTTGTTTAGCAAGCTCTGGAAGGTCCCTAAAAATTCCTCCCTGGTTGATAATGCTAAATATACCAGCAAATGCATGTTACACTTAGTGTGTGAAATTTGGTTCTACTGAAACCAACATGCAGTGACTATCATAAAGGGTCTTTAGCTCTGCTGACTGTATTGGATTATCAGACATGGGACTGTGAATCAATGGTTCACTGAGTCTCGTTTCCCATGTCTGCGTCTACTGCAGGCAAACCGATAAGAGATTTCTCTGATTAGCCAACACTTCAT
Organism: Pristis pectinata; assembly: GCF_009764475.1. NCBI lineage: Eukaryota > Metazoa > Chordata > Chondrichthyes > Rhinopristiformes > Pristidae > Pristis > Pristis pectinata. The sequence goes on along the minus strand of NC_067409.1, from coordinate 5,448,385 downwards.
TATCATTATATCCTGCAACTACCAGTGATGGATTCCGGTCTCTTATTTATCTAGCAATTCCCTTGTTGCAAAATATTTGTGAAAACACCTCAACTCTAACAGCAACTCAGGAAAACTACCTTATCTTACCATGTTCAAATCCAACCAGCATTTAAGTCACAATCATCAAAAATAATGAAAATATATTATGTATTTCATAGAAAGTTATACTGGGGTAACACATTCTAACTTTCTGGTCAATAGTGACTCCGCAGTATTGATGGTGGGAGATTCAACATTGAATGTCACAGGTAAATGGTTTGACTCTCTCTTGCTGTAAATATTACAAACATTACATACCATAAATCTGCCCACATTTGATCACTGCCATGCTGCACACAAGGATGAACAGTCTGAATGTAACTGAACACTGTGCAACCATCAACAAACATTCTCACTTATGGTTTTATGATGAAGCTGCTGAAGATAATTGGAACCAAGGCACTGCATCAAACAGCTCGCAGCAATGTTCTACGACCAAGATTATTCATTTTCAAGAACCACAGTTACCTTTCTTCTCTGTTAAATATGACTCCAGCCAGTGGAGAGTTTTCCCTTTGATAGGAGTCATTTAGCACAGAAACAGGCCATTTGGCCTATTACATCCATGCCTATCTAACAGCACTTGGTCCGTAGCCTTCTATGTGTTGGTGGTTCAAGTGCTTATCTAAAATCTGTCTCCATACCCACTCAGGGAGCGCGTTCCAGATTCCAACCACTCACTCATGCCGAAGTCAAAGTGGAGTTTATTGTCAGATGCACAAGTACATGTGTGCACAGGTGCAATGAAAAACCTACTTGTAGCAGCATCACAGGAACATAGCATCATATAAGCAGCGTTCACAAGAAAAACATAAATTATACACAATTTTTACAAGAAAAAGCACAATTAGAACAAAAAAAACAAAGTCCATTTTAGTGCAAAGTGATCAGAGTGATCATTGTGTTGCTAAACTGAAGTGATTAGGGTTGTGCCGGTTGGTTCAAGAAGTGAATGTTGAAGGGAAGTAGCTGTTCCTGAACCTGGTGGTGTGGGAATTCAGGCTTCTGTACCTCCTGCCGATGGTAGCTGCTCACTGATTTGAGTTTTACCAGATGTCCTCGATATTGGAGAGGGTTCAGAAATGACTTACAAGGATGATTCCCGGAATGAAAGGGCTTACTTACGACGAGCGTTTGTCGGTTCTTGGACTGTACTCACTGGAGTACAGAAGAATGAGAGGGGACCTCATAGAGACATTTAGAATGTTGAAAGGACTGGACAGAGTAGATGTGGTTAAGCTGTTTCCCTTGGTGGGTGAGTCCAGGCCTAGAGGGCACAATCTTAGAATTCGAGTGTACCAGTTTAAAACAGAAATGAGGAGAAATTTCTTTAGCCAGGGGGTAGTGAAATTATGGAATTCTTTGCCACGTACAGCTGTGGAGGCCCGATCATTGGGGGTGTTTAAGGAGGAGATTGATAGGTATCTAATTAGTCAAGGTATCAAGGGATATGGGGATAAGGCTGGAAATTGGGGCTAGATAGGAATTGTTTTAGTTTAGCTCATGGAGCAGACTTGATGGGCCGAATGGCCTACTCCTGCTCCTTTGTCTTGTGATCTTGATATTTGGTCAAAAGTTGCCTTGCCTCACCCATGGAGTTCAGCTCTTTTGCTCATGTTTGGACAAAGTTTGTAAATTGGACCTGGCAGAACCCAAACCAGGCATCAGTGAGTAGGTTATCAGCAAGCAAGTACTGCTTGGTGCCACCTTCCCTCAGTCTGTTGATGCCGGAGAGCAGATTGATGGGGTGGCAACTGATCGGAATGGATTTGCCCAACGTTTTGTGGTAGTACATACCTGAGCAACTTTACATATTGTCAGATCAGTGGCCACCTTAATTCATTTGCATCTCCTAAATACAAAATTATAACTTAACTCTTAATAAACCCATAACTCATTGAATTTTCAGATCTGCTTTTCCCAGATTCTAATCTCAGATGTATGCAAATTCCACTCGGGGCCAAAGGTTTCATGCAGCAGGTTTATAACTGAAACCAAGCATTAAATGCTCCAATTATACACATTATTTCCAATGCATTATGTCACTAGCAGCTGTCACTCACGGTTTACAGACCATCAGCCAGTGATAAAGACTACCTTTTGTTTCGACTGAATTTCATAGAACCATAGAACACAACAGCACAGAAAACAGGCCATTCTGCCCTTCTAGTCTGTGCCAAAACTTTATTCCGCTAGTCCCATTGACCTGCACCCAGTCCATAACCCTCCAGACGTCTCCCATCCATGTATCTATCCAATTTATTCTTAAAACTTAAGAGTGAGCCTGCATTTACCACATCAGATGGCAGACCGTTCCACACTCCACCACTCTCTGAGTGAAGAAGTTCCCCCTAAACCTTACCCCTTTCACCCTAAAGCCGTCCTCTCGTACTTATCTCTCCTAATCTAGGTGGAAAGAGCCTACTCTCATTTACTCTGTCTATACCCCTCATAATTTTGTAAACCGCTACCAAATCTCCCCTCATTTTTCTACACTCCAATGAACATGTTGGCCATTCAACTCCAGATTACAGAGTGGTCCCTTATGATAAAGTTATAGCTGTTTGATAAGAAATACCATTTTCAAATTACTATTTCCACATAATCTGGATGTGGATTTTTCAGGATTCAAATCAGTAACCTGAACAAATGGCGTACGTGGTGCATCATTGTACCACCTGTTATATGTTCTGTGACATCCCAACCTCAGCTCGATGCAGCCACTGTGTAACAGTGTCGAGATGAACTGCTCCCCTCCCCAGCAATGGTGCAGGACACAGGGAGCAGGGGGGGCTCAAGATTGGAGGTGGTCGGGAAGCAGAAAACTATGGGACAGTCAGCGAACATTTGTCATTGGGAAATTGCTGGAATCCGTTATTGTGAAGGACATTTAGAAAATTGTAAAATAATCAGTTAATATGATTTTATGAAAGGGAAATCTTGTTTGGCAGATTTGTTTATGTTCTTTGCAGATATAACAGATGGTTATATAAGGGGGAACCAGTAAATGTACTGTGTTAAGATTTCCACAAGGCATTTAAACAAGTTACTACACAAAGAGCACAAGGTAATAACCATGAATAGGGTGTGGACAGAGAGTTGTATAAATGAATCATCTTCAGATTGGCAATCAGTGGCTAGTGGGATCAGAGTTAGGGCGTCAACTATTTATCATCTATATTGATGATTTGGATGATGGAACTGGGTGCACTGAAGCACAATTTGCCACTGATACACGGATAGGCGGGTTAGCAATTTGTAAGGAGGGCTGCAAAGGGATATACCTAGGCAAGTGAGAGGGCAAGAAGTTGAAGCTGGGAAAATGTGACATTATGCTCTATGTAAGGAGGAATAACAAAGAACAAATTGTTAGTTGAATGGTGTGAGAATATTGTGGTTCAACGGGATCTGTGCTCCTAGTACATGAAACACAAAAAAAATTAGCATGCAGGTATACCAAGTAAGTAGGAAGGGTAGTGAAATGTTGGGCTTTATTGCAAGGAACGTGGAGTATAAAAGTAGGGAAGTTTGACGCAGCTTTACAGGGCACTGGTGAGACTGCATTGGGAGTACTGCATGAAGTTTTGGTCTCCATATTTAAAGGATGTGCTGACCTTGAGGCGGTGCTGAGAAGATCACTGGGATAAAGGGCTTGTTGAATGAAGAAAGGTTGAGAAGGCTGGGCCAATACTTATTGGAGTATAGAAGAATGAGGGGTGGCTTTATTGAAACATAAGATTCTGAGAGGGATTGACAGGCTGGATGCTGAGAGGATATTTTCCTGAGTGGGGGTGTCCAAGAACTAGGGGCATTGCTTCAGAATAAGGAATTCTCTTTCAGATGGAAATGAGAAGGAAATTCTTAGAACATAGAACAGTACAGCAAAGGAACAGGCCTTTTGTGCCGAACTAATTAACAAAATGCCCAACTAAACTAATCCCTTCTGCCTACACAATGTCCATATCCCTCCATTCTCTGAACATTCATGTTCCTATCTAAGAGCCTCTAAAACATCTCTATCATATTTGCCTCCACCACTATCCCTGGCAGTGCATTCCAGACACCCACCAGTCTCTGTGTAAAGAAAAACTTGCCCCATCTCCTTTGAACTTGCCCCCTCTCACTTTAAATGTCCTCTAGTTCTTCTCTCTCAATGAGTCATGAACCTTTAGAATTCATTTAATCAGGGACCTGTGAAAACTTGGACACTGAATATATTCAAGGCTGATATTGGCAGATATTTAAACTACAAGGAAGTCAATAGGTTTGTGGAGAGCAGAGGAAAGAACTGTTGAGGCCAAGACTGGATCAACCATGATTTTATTGACTGGCAGTGCAGACTGGAGAGGTGGACGCCCTACTCCTGCCTCTGTACCTTATGGTTGCTGAGATGGAGGGATGGTGGTGCAAGGATATAAAGAATAATTAAAATGGTAGGAGGTTTTCAAATGCTGCTCTCACACACATGATATTATTACAGGGCTGTTGCCTATGGGGAGAATGTCTCCTCAACAACATTCTTCATATATAATAAAAAAACACCTGCAGCTTTAGTATGTCTCAAAGGGTTGAACAGCCTTTCAATTAGAAACCCACCAGTGATGTTGAGTGGCCAATTTCAACTGAAATTTAAACACTTCAATATATTGAAGGCATTCGCAGTTACAATGTAGAAAATACAGCAGCAAATTTGCCCTCAGCAACCTCCCATCAGAATGAGAATCAGAATCAGGTTTATTATCACTGACATATGCTGTGAAATTTGTTGCTTTGCAGCAGCAGTACAGTGCAAGACATAAAAATTACTATAAGTTACAAATATAAATAAATAGTGCAAAAGATGAATAACGAAGTAGTGTTCATGGACTGTTCAGAAATGTGATGGTGGAGGGGAAGAAGCTGTTCCTGAAACATTGAGTGTGGGTCTTCAGGCTCCTGTACCTCCTCCCCGATGGTAGTAACATGAAGGGGGCATGTCCCGGATGGTGAGGGTCCTTAATGATGGATGGGATAAATATTGACCATAACATTGGGGATAGCTCTCCTGCACTTCTTCAGGATAATGCCATGGGATATTTACATTCACCCGAGACAGCAGAGAGGGGATCAGTTTAACCTCCCATTTGATGTGACATTACATGCAGCACACTCTCATTCCACTGTCATACTGGATATGTATGCTCCACATCTCTGCAGTGGGCCTTAAACCTGCACCTTCTGACTCAGAGGCAGGTACAACATATTACCTGCAGAGCCACAGCTGATACAAATATAGCATCTTCAATGTTGTAAAATGGGCCAAAATATTGCAGGAGTGTTAACAAAAAATTAAGTAACATGAATTTTGATAAATGTGAAGCAAGGAAGTCTATTGATTCTTCCCCTACACATTCCCATTCCCCCCCACATCAACCTCCCCTCACAATACTTCATTTGAGTTGACCCCAAGCCTGCCTTACACCTCATTTACAGTCCATGTCATCTGCTGCAAACACAATATGTAGCAGGCAGTCTGACATGAGATGAAAGCAATATGTAGACCTTTTACAAGATATATCCAAATGCGCACGCTAGCTAATGCAAAGGTTTCTAATCTGCACTGTGTCTGTGAACTCACAGAAGATATCTAGGGAAGTTTTGGGAAGGGACAATAGGTTTTACCCAAGGTTGCTAAATTATAGATCATCCCACAGCAGTTTTCAAAAACCACACAAATAAGATTCAACAGCATTAACACAAAAGATGAAGGTACAATCCGAAGATAATTACCATAATTATTTTACAGAGCAGATTTTTTTATAAATCCATTAAACCATTAAGTAAAAGTCAGAGCAAAATAATGAACACAGATGTAGACCAATATGCAGAGAAAATTCATGTTACATATTGGTAAATTGGTTTATTATTGTCAGATGTACTGAGGTACAGTGAAAAACTTTGTTTTGCATGCCATCCATACAAATGATTTCATTACATCAGTACATAGAGATAGTACAAGGGAAAACAGAATGCAGAATAAAGTGTTACAATTACAGAGAAAGAGCAGTGCAGGCAGACAATAAGGTGCAAGGCCATAACGAGGTAGATTGTGAGGTCAAGAGTCCATCTTTATCATACTAGGGGACTATTCAATTGTCTGATAGCAGCGGGATAGAAGCTTTCTTGAGCCTGGTGCTTTCAGGCTTTTGTATCTCCTGTCTGATGGGAGAGGGGAGAAGAGAGAATGTCCGGGGTGGGTGGGGTCTGTGATTATGTTGGCTGCTTTACTGAGGCAGTGAGAAGTGTTGACAGAGTCCATGGAGGGGAGGCTGGTTTCCGTGACGTGCTGGGCTGTGTCCACAACTCTCTGTAATTTTTTGCGGTCTCAGGCAGAGCAGTTGCCGTACCAAGCCGTGATGCATCCGGATAGGATGCTTTCTATGGTGCATCTATAAAAATTCATGAGGGTCAAAGGGGTCATGCCAAATTTCCAAAATGGATTCAAAAATGTCTACTTTGATGTTAATGGATCAGAAGCTTAAAAAAATCCCGAGTGCTTTTTATTCACGATCCTTGTAAACAATCAGAAATGAGTATTCCACGTTTATGCAAATATAAAAGAACTTCAAAATACTATTGTTTAAGATATCCAAATGCATTCTCTTCCAAATCCCAAACTGATCCCTTGGGTCACTGACATTTGATAACTTTAGGGAAGATGTACACAGCAGATAACAATAGAAACAATCAAGTTGTAATCTGGGAATTCGAACAAGCAGTTTATAAAAAACAAGCAATGAACAGCAGTCATTACAAAACAAATTAACATATCCTTCTGTCAGAGGATAGCTCTAACACTCTCAGCAGAAGCAATAAACAGTAAATGGGTGTGTACTGTTGCAGACTGTACTTAAAGGGAAATACAGATGAATAAAAGAAATGACATTGCTTCCCTCGCAGCAAAACCAGACCAATCTGTTTTAATGTTGTTGAGCTGAATGAGATTTGTCTTTATGTAGCAGGTTGTTTTCCTTTGGAGTGAACTGTCTGAAAGGGTGGTGGAAATGAATTTAATAACTTTCAAAGTGAAATCAGATAATGCTCATACTCTTCAATCCTTTTTGAGCTCAATGTCCACAGAGGAATTTGCAGGAATTGCTTCAGCCTTTAAGAAATGTGATTGTGAACTGAGAAGCTTGAACTGAAATATAACAACGATGCAAAATCGTGGCATAAAAGTACCAGAGTACAGAACTTTAACTGAAATCTGCAGTAATAATATTTTATCATTTGTTGTATTTGTCACCACAGTTAACATATTACAACATAATGCAAGTAGTATCTCCTCTCCTAACAACATGGCTGCTCAGCTCCTTCCTACTCTGCAGCTCCCTTTCTTTCCCCCAACAGCTTTCTGCCCTCCTTCACAAGCTAACTCCCCTTTCCCACCCCCAAAACCTCCGTCTCCCTCCTTCCCTTCCCCCTCCCTTCCCCTCAACTCTCACCAACGACCACACTCCCTTTTCTCTCTCCTGATTGGTTAGCTTTACCTGGAGAACTCTGGGGTTTGGCATTCCCTCCAGCACCTTGTGGAGTGCCCGATGGTGAAGTGGTCTTGCAGTGAAGGTGGATGGATGGGGTAGGCAGCTGGGGGAGGGGTGGTGACCAACTGCAGCAATCCGATTCTGCAGTGTGAGACTGGGTTCCCACTCCTGGAGTTCCCTCATTGCCAAAAACTCTGCTCCACGTTGCTCTTCATTCACCACCTTGGACTTGTTCCCTTTGCCCAGCCCACACACCTGCTTCTGTCCGTCACATCCATTTCCTCATCCCATACACCCCTCTCCCCATCTTTATCATCTTGAAATATATGGCACACTGCTGTCTTTTGTAAAATTTTCATCTTACAACTGCAAGACTGCAAAACATTAAAATAAATACCTTGAGAATCATAGGCAACCTGGAAGACAATGGATATTTATACTTTTTTTGCAGAGCTATGGGAAAAGGGAAGTGGAGTGGGTCTATTTCAAAGAGCCAGTACATGCATAATGGGCCAAATGGCCTCCTTCTGTTGTGTATCACTATATGATTTGATTAATCCATCACCAATATCGTACCACAGTAGTAGCGATGGGTAGCTCAAAATGCCCCCTCCAGACGCAGCCTACATTTGGAAAAAAATCTATAATTGCACCCGTGGGTCCTTTTCACACTTCAGATGAACCATGCCATAAAAATTATACGTACTTAGATTTACACTTCAATGTCATCCTAGTGACAGCATCTTCACTGAATACACTGCAATGCTGAAAAAGATTCTGGTAGGAATTGGAAATGGTTCTGGAAATTGAGCTGAAATTATGAATGAATTATTATCCCCAAGTTCAATTTTATACAAGGTGAATTAAGGTACAAAAAACTGGGATGTGGCTGGTCAAGAATAGATTTCATATTACCTTGTAAGGATTACAGTCCATTAGAGCAACAACGGATCTTAGTCTATAATTTCTATTGCATTGTGGTTCTACACTAAAGGGAAATAAATTTATTAGATGTGTTACAATATCACTTGGAAAAGCATTCGATGAAACACCACCTGCTATGAATGTTAAGGCCCAAGATGCTAAAGATAAAAATCTCCATGAAGTGGTATAAAACTCATTCCCCACGGAATATACAGAAGGGAATCTGGAATATAAAGGCACTGAATACAAAGATAATGATGAAGAACCTGTACAAAACATTGATAGCGCCTTTGTTGAATTACCAAGTTCAGATTTGAGCACCCCCTCACAGAAAATATATAGAATCACGAACATGATCAATAAATAGGTAAAAACGTGAGGGCAAAAGTAAAAGGTTCTGAAGGGTTTGAGAAAGTAAGCAGAGAAAGATTAATGTACATTTGTTGGTGAACTAGATTACCTGAATAGTAATGAACAAAAATGCAACTCAGAAGGTTTTTAGAAAAAAGTAAAGGTACTTTATTCCAGATGATTTAGCATTCGAAGCCAGTTGATTCTCTCCAACCCTCCTTTCCCAAATGATTCTACCAAACACTAGATTCAAATTTTATAACTAATTCAAGGTAATCCAAAAGCGTGAGCTGCTCAATTGTTTTTTTTAACTTCTGGGCTCCAGAGCCCTAAAATACAAAAACTTTACTTGAAAAATACACTCAGTAAAATTAAGCAAAACTTAAATGATTCTGATGATTCATCATCTATTTTGTTCAACTAAATATCAAAAGCTGAAACATCAACCCTTTATTTCTCTCTGTGCAGATGCTGTTCAAATTGCTGAGCTTTCCCAGCACTTATTTTATGTTTCAGATTTCCAAATTCCACAGCTTACCCATTTTGCACAACCAACCACCCCCAATCATCTACTGTTCCTGATCAACTCCTGATGATCTACTAAGACATGACTCTTAATTGATTCCAGCTCAATCTGAATTGGTAGTTTTAAAAAATAGCCCTCTGATTTTTAACACATATCGAAAGGAAAAACCTTATCCTGTTCCTAAATAAGTGTTGGTGTCTGGTCCTTGGACCTAATGCACTTTAGGCTGTAAATTCTCAATGGAAAGAGAAGGGAGGATGAAAAGAAGGTTGGGGAATGAGCGCCGGTCCAGTTTCTGGGCGACCTACTTGATTCTGTAAGTAAATCAATCTTAGAGAGCAACTAGAGCCATAGAAATATAGAGTTGTACAGCACAGAAACAGTCCCTTTGTCCCATCGCATCTCTGCCGACCATCATGGCTATCTGTACTAACCGCATTTGCCTGCATTAATTCCACATCCCTCTACACTTCGCTCATTCAAGTACCTGTCCAGATGCCTCTTAAGTGTTGTTCCTGTCCCTGCCTCCACCACCTCCTCTGGCAGCTCACTCCAGATACCAAATTTACCCCCCAGATCCCCTTTAAACTTCTTACAAACCTATGTCATCACATTTTAGACACCCCTACCATGGCAAACAGACTCTAGCTATCTATCCTCTCATAATTTGTCATACCTCTATCATGTCACCTCTCAGCCTCTTTTGCTCCAGGGAAAAAAGACCCAGCCCATCTCTTTATAACTCAAGCCCTCCAATCCAGGCAAAATCCTTGTAAATCTTCTCTGCACCTTCTCTACTTTAACCATATCTTTCCTGTAGTGTGGTGACCAGAACTGGACACAATACTCCAAGTGCAGCTTAACCAACATTTTGTACAATTGTAACATGACGTCCCAACTCCTGTACTCAGTTACTCGGCCAATGAAGGCACGCATGCCAAATAGTCAACCTATTCACTTTTATGCATTTCAGGACCTCCAAATCCTCCTTCATAATGTTGATATGCTCCAAAATATCAGTTCCCTTCCCTGCACACACAAGCTTCCACATCCTTCTCCATGATAAATACAGATGAGAGGTATTCACTTAAGACCTCGCCCATTTCCCACACATAGATTTCCATGTAGATCCTTAATGGGATCTACTCCCTCAGGAGCTATTCTTTTACTCTGAATATACTTTTAGAATCTTTTGGAATTATTATAGAATCAGGTCAATGACTCATCTGAAAGACAATGTAGCATTCCCTCATTGAAGACTTGGCCTGATAGTGTACATAAGTTTCTGTGGTAGGATGTCAACTGCATTCTCCTGATACAAGGGGCAAGTGCAGTAGCATTGAAAGGGTTGAAAGATGGAGGAAGATATGTGGGAAAGGGAGGACAGTGAGTGAGGGAACTCAGGGAAGGATTGCATAAAAGGGAGGGGTAATTCATGGGGTAATTGCCTCAGTAAAAGCAGGAAACAAATCTGCTTCAACTGGAATGCAGCTATGGAAGAGAATTGTGGCTGGAAAGATGCACTTTTGAGAATGAATTTACTCTGCCACCTTACAAATGTCACATTCAGCCATCTTTGTAAGATTGCTTTTCCAAACTCTTTCCCATTTCAAACATCTTCTATTTTTTTTACGTAATGTTTTCTTGAAGTTCCACTAAAATTTCTTTCTCTGCTTGGCTCCCACAGTTGTTTGTTTTCGATGGTTCTTCCACGTGGCTTTAAAAGACATCACCAGTACATGTACAATATCTTTGTAATGTTCTAACTGAAGTGGATTTAGTATGTTAGAGACAGAAGATACCGCAGATGCTGAAATATGGAGCAACAAACAATCTGCTGGAGGAACTCAGCAGGTCTAGCAGCATCTATAGGAGGAAAGGAATGGTCAATGTTTTGGTCTAAACCCTGCATCAAGACTAAGAATGGTGAGGGGAGATGGCCAGTATACAGAGGAAAGGGGGCGTGGTGAGACAGGAGCCTGGAGGTGCTTGGTGGACTGAGAGGGGTTGAAAGATGACAGGCAGTTTACACCAGATTGGGGGGGGGGTGCGAAGGAGGGAGTTGGGAGACGGCAGCAGGTGGATGATAGATGGAAGCAGACAAAGAGATAGAAAAAAATGAGAGGTAGATGGAGTGACATGGGAGGAGGGTAGTATGAAGGCTGGAGACAGCTGCTGGACGGAGATAAGCAGGAACACAAAGGGCTACCAGTGTTGGAATTCGATAAGTAAAGGAGGTTTATTAGAGTTGTTTCTACATGGTGATTCCAAACCCTCCTTCATCACAGCATTCTTCTGCTGCCTCTGGAAAAACAGACTCAATGTGAGGTGTGGTTCCATAGGCACCCTTCTGGAGTTCAGAACATAAGCGCTAATGGCGATTTGACCTGTGATGTGGGGACAATAAAGTCCAAATGTACTCAGACCCACTTCCAATCAGAGCTGGAGCTCAGGTTGAGACATTGCCAACCAGCTAAGTGTGGTTCTTCAGGTGGGTTCAGTAAAAGCAGCAATGCCTGGAGCAGGGCTGTTATGAATGATTCATGATCACAACAACCAGGCTGATAGGTGAATTAGTATGGTTATGTGAAGGAGAAAAGCAATAAAAAAGGGGGGGGGGGGGGGGGGGGAGCTGCTATAATACCACACCATTACTAAGGCAAACTGACACTTGCCAGTGAAGAGCAAAAAGTAAACAGGTTAAATTATTCCAAGAAAAAATGCCCTTTCACATCTATTAGATGGATTTGGATCCAAACCCGGCTGACAAAACTGCTTTGTGTTTTTGCCAACTGTAATCATCTGTAGCGAATTAATGTGCAGAACTCTCAATCAAGCCTAATGAGAGTGGGTCTAAGCATAAAATTGTCCATAATTCAGCAAGAAATTGTCTCTAGATTGACAGCCTTCCTCATGGCTGGTGAGGGAGCTGGAGGAGGACAGGGAAATGTCATCCTGGCGTAACAGAAAGGCTCTTGTGAAATTTGTATAATATTAAAAAGGAGATCTGCTCTGCACCTAATTGCGCCGCGTTAACAAAAGTGGAAAAGCATTGCTTACCAAGGAGACGAGCACAAGAATTCACTCAAAATGTTCTATTATACGAAGGACAAAACCAGAATGAGACGGATTAGTCAAAACAGAGGAACTGAAATGCGTGAGAGGAGATCGTTGAATAATAAATGCATTCTATACACATGCATAGATGACATACATATGCCGAAGCACTCCAATTGCTGGCTGATTGATTTCAAATATGTGTAATTGATGAGAAAGCTGGTTTGAAAGAGGAAATTGCAGGCAGTTAGAAAGCTGTTTTGTAAAAGCAAAGCAAAAGGGATGAGGCTAGACCCCCACCAAGAGATGCTTTTTGTAAAAGATTCTGTAAAAGGAATAACTATTATACAATCATCCACTAACATCATTTGAGAAGGATAGCACGGCATTAAGTCAAGGGAAATTGGACTCTGAGACAGACCGTGCCTCCTGCTGCTGTGTCCTGACAACAATCTGTCGCTTCCAAGACAGGAGCACTTAGGAAACCTGCAGCAGCCAGAGCACCAATAGTTCAGTAAAAAACAGCTGACACAAACATAAACTGCTTGTGCTACGCCCAACAAAACTGTGCATTTACAATCAGCAACAAGGTCAGCCCTCAGTTATGGTTTTCTCTCTGGAATTTGATTCAGTCAAGGACTGCTCGGAATTAAAATGTGGACCATATGCCACTGACATTTCACTCCTTCCAAGTACTTTCTTGGATAGAAGACAAGGGAGAAAGGAAAAGCTGGTGTCGAATATCAGAAGTGGGCACAAACCTGTCCTTGTACTTCATCCATATCTAGAACCCAGTGGTGGTATCCAAGTTTAATGTGATTATTGAAGAGGGCATTGTAAAACGCTTTACAGATTTGCTCATGTATTTCATTGCAAGCTTCAACCAGACCATCAATACTGTACACTTTAACTAATGCTGCTATAGCTGGCCACACATCAGGAAGTAGTCATAAATGAAGAGTACCATTTGGCCATTCAGAGCAACATCCCGATGCAACATTCATTGTGCTATGTAGTCCAAGGATTTTTCATTCCACCACCGTTACTTGAAGATCCATCCCCCTGTGTGCGAAGAAAAAAATTTCCAGGTATCTCAATGTAATAAAAAGAATTATTTTTGGTTTACTTTTTCTGATCCTTTAACCATCCTTAGGCAAAAAGCAGAACAAATCCAATGTCATGTCTATTATCAATCATTAGAAGAGTGAAGAAGAGATCAGAGATAGTACCTCAAGTGACACTTCCATGACCCAGCAAACCAATGCCCAGTTTGTATTCCACGGCTCCCAACTTCATAATAGCCTCGGTCCAAACGTGGACCAAACTGCCGAATTCTAGTGGAAGAGTACGAGTGACATCAAGCTAAAATTTAAACCAAGTGTGTCATCAAGAAGCTCTGGTAAAATTGAAGTCAAGAGGAATCGGGGGAAAACTCCCCATTCACTGGATTCACACCTTACAGAAGGATTTTGGTTGTTGGGAGATCAGTCATTTCAGCCACAGTACATTGTTGCCAGAGTTCTTAGGGCAGTGCCCTAGGCCCAATTATCCCAATTACCCCAATTACCTGCATTACTTTCTTCAAGATAAGGAAGGTTGGGAGTTGTGCACTGATAATTGCCCAGCGTTCAATTACATTCACATCTCTTCAGCAAATGAAGCCATCCATGCCAACATGCAGCAACACTTAATAACACCCAGGCGGGGGCTGGGTGCCACACCAGTGCCAGGTAATGACCATTACTAAGAAGAGAGTTTAACAACTTACCCTTGACAATGCATATGATTACCATCTCTCAGTCCCCCACACTGAGTAGGAGGGTTTGTGGGGGGGGGGGGGGGTGCGGTATGTTGCCACTGATCAGAAGCTCAACTGGACCAGCCAAATACTTTGGCTGTAAGATCAGGTCAGAGATGGAGCACCTTGTGATGAGTGGTTCACTTCCTGCCACTTAAGCCTTTACACATGACACATCAGGAACAGGATGAAATACTCTACACTTGACAGGAAGAGGGCACCTCCAACAATTTGCAAGATGCTCAGCACTATCCAGGGCAACCACCATCCACCACCCTAGTGACTCATTCCTTACACCATCAGCAGGTAATTGCAACAGCCTACCACCAAGGACGAGGTCAGCAGGTGCATGAGAACACCAGAACCTGCGATTTTCCCTCTAAGTCACACATCATCCTGACTTGGAAATATATGACCAGTCCTTCATTGTTTCTCACTCTAAATCCTGGAGCACAATGGCACCATAGTAGCATGTTCAACAGAGATTCACCAGATTGATTCCTGGGATGGAGTATTTTTTAGGAGGGGAGATGAAGCAAACTGGGCCTATACTCTCCAACGTTTAGAAGAATGAGACGTGTTCTCAATAAAACATGCAACATTCTTATGGAGCTTGGTAGAGTGTTTCTCCTGGCTGGGGTGTCCTTACACCAGGGGTCACAGACTCAAAATAGTTGTCGGCCATTCAGAACAGAGAGAAGAAATTGCTTCATCCAGGGCATAGTGAGTCTTGGAAATTCTCTATCCAAGAAGGCTGCGGAGGCTCAATTGGTGCGCATATTCAAGACACAAGATCAACAGGATTTTGGATATGAAGGGAATCCATGTATGTGGAGTTGGCACAGGAAGGTGGTGCTGAGTAAAAGATCAGCTGTGATATGGTGTTTAACGGCCTAATCTTGCTTCAGGAGCTTACTGAGCATAAATTTCATGTTTCCTACATGAAAACAATGATTCCCCTTCAAATGTATTTCATTTACTCTCTGCTTTGGGGCACTCTGAAAGTCTGTAAGTAAATCAAAGACTCTTTCTTTCTGCATAAGTATTAGAGTCTGAAGGGTGGGGAATGAAGGAGAGGATAAAGAGCTGGTGGAAACGTCAGGCAAGATGTGCAGTGAACCAAGGGGAAATTTGAAGGGGAGGTCAAGGATATAAAATTTGGGGACGATAATGGATTGGAGGTTGGCAATGGTCAAGATGATGATCAAGGGGACATGGTTTGGTGTCAGTGGGAGTGGGGGAATCTTGGACAACTGTTTTTGTGGCAACCAGAACTTTAGAAGGACAGGAGGCAAGAAGCCAAGTTAGAATAGTTAAACCTGAGGGGGACATTGGGATATACAATGAGGGGTAGGGAACATTGCAAAGTGGAAGTAGGCAGTCTTGACTTTATCAGAATCAGGTTTATTATGATTGACATATGTCATGAAATTTGATGTTTTGTGGCAGCAGTACAGTGCAAGACATAAAAATCACTATGAGTCACAAAAATAAATAAATAATGCAAAAGAGGAATAACAAGGTAGTGTTCATGGGTTCATGGACCGTTCAGAAATCTGATGGCAGAGGGGAAGAAGCTGTTCCTGAAGCATTGGGTCATCAGGCTCTGGTACCTCCTTCCCAATGGTAGTAATGAGAAGTGGGCATGTCCTGGGTGGTGAGGGTCCTTAATGATAGATGCCACCTTCTTGAGGCACTGCCTCTTGAAGATGTCCTTGATGGTGGGGAGGGTTGTGCCCGTGATGGAGCTGGCTGAGTCTACAACCCTCTGCAGCCTCTTGCGATCCTGTGCATTGGAGCCTCCATACCAGGTGGTGATGCAACCAGTCAAGATGCTCCTCACCACACATCTGTAGAAATTTGGAAGAGTCTTTGGTAACATACCAAATCTCCTCAAACTTCTAATAAAGTAGAGCTGCTGGTGTGCCTTCTTCATGATTGCATCAACATGTTGGGCCCAAGGTAAGTCTTCTGAGATGTTGACGCCCAGGAACTTGAAGCTACTCACCCTTTCCACTGCTGACCCCTCAATGAGGACTGGTGTGTGTTCTGCCGAGTTCCCCTTCCTGAAGTCAACAATCAATTCCTTGGTCTTCCTGACGCTGAGTGCGAGGTTGTTGTTGCAACACCACTCAACCAGCTGATCTATCTTACTCCTGTACGCTTCCTCATGGCCATCTGAGATTCTGCCAACAACAGTGGTGTCATTGACGAATTTATAGATGATGTTTGAGCTGTGCCTAGCCACACAGTCATGGGTATAGAGACAGTAGAGCAGTGGGCTAAGCACACATCTTTGAGGTGTCCCTATGTTAACTATTAGCGAGGAGGAGATGTTACTACCGATCCGCACTGACTGTGGTCTCCCAATAAGAAAGTCAAAGATCCAGTTGGTATTGGGAGGTACAGTGGGCCAGGCTTTGAAGTTTGTTAATTAGTACTCAGGGGATGATGGTGTTGAACACCGAGCTGTAATCGATAAACAGCAGCCTGACCTATGTTTTGCTGTTGTCTAGGTGTTCCAAAGCCGAGTGGAGAGCCAGTGAGATGCGTCTGCTGTAGACCTGTTGTGGTGGTAGGCAAATTGCAACAGGTCCAGGTCCTTGCTCAGGCAGGAGTTAATTCTAGGCATGACCAACCTGTCAAAGCTCTGCATCACAGTAGATGTGAGTGCTACCGGGTGATAGCCATTGAGGCAACTCATCTTGCTCTTCTTGGGCACTAGTATGATTGATGCCCTTTTAAAGCAGGTGGGAACCTCCGACTGCAGCAGTGAGAGGTTGAAGATGTCCTTGAACACTCCAGCCAGTTGGTTGGCACAGATTTTCAGTACCTGGCCAGGTATACCATCAGGGAGTGACGCCTAGCGAGAGTTTAGGCTGTTAAAGGATGTTCTGATGTCGGCCTCCAAGACAGAGATCACAGGGTTGCTAGATGCTGTGGGGATTCACACAGGTGTAGTGTTATTCTCCCTTTTAAAGCATGCGTAAAAGGTGTTGAGCTTGTCAGGGAGTGAAGCATCACTGCCATTTATGCTGTTAGGTTTCGCCTTATAGGAAGTAATGGCATGAAAATCTTGCCACAGCTGTTGTGCATCCGATTGTGTCTCTAACTTCACACGAAATTTCCTTTTTGCTCTCACGATGCCCTTCCGTGGGTCGTACCTGGACTTCTTGTAGGGTTCTGGATCTCCAGTCTTGAACATCACAGATCTAGCCCTCAGCAGATTGCAAATCTCCTGGTTCATCCAGGGCTTCTGATTTGGGAAAATTCAGTATGTTCTCAAAGGCACACACTCGTCCACGCAGATCTTGATGAAGTGAGTGATGGCCATGGCATATTCATTCAGCTCCAAAGATGAATCCCTGAATATAGTCCAGTCCACCGATTCAGAGCAGTCCTGTAAGTGCTCCTCCACCTCCCTTGACCATACCTTCATTGTCCTCACCACTGGTGCTGCGGTCGTCAGTCTCTTCCTATATGCCGGGAGTAGAAGTACAGCCACGTGATTGGATTTGCCAAAGTGCGGGCGCGGGATGGCACGGTAAGCATTCTTGATGGTGGGGTAACAGTGATCGATTGGCTCCTCTGGTTCCGTAACTGGCATACTGTCAGTAGTAGTTTGTCAGGGAGCTAAGCTAGCCTGGTTGAAGTCTCCCGCCATGATTGGGAAGGCATCAGGGTGCACTGCCTCATCACTGCTGATCACGGTGCTCAGCTCCTCCAGTGGCAGTTTGACATTTGCAGGGTGGGAATGTACACCGCTACCAGGACGATGGCGGAGAACTCCCTTGGCAGGTAGAACAGACGACACTTGACCACCAGATGTTCCAGGCCAGGGGAGTAGGACTGAGACAGATATTGTCAATATCTTTAATATCTTCAGGAAATTAATTTCCCCCCTCTTCCCCTCCAATCAGAGGTTTGGTCACATCCTATAAAGCTAAAACTTGCTTTGTGCAGCTAATGCAATTTTAAGGGCAGAACACCAAATTCTGTGGTCTGCATTTCTCCATGATTGTGCTTTTGATATCTTCATACATTATAATAAGGCAACAATTACCTGCTTTTAGAATTGTGAATATCACTCCCCAAAAGGATGTTTCCAAGGGTAAAAAGCAAGTGATGAAGTTTAAAGTTTAACGTTTATTTATCAACTTACACACATCTTGAATTTGTATTTAGAAGTTAGAAAAATAATATGCACAGAAAACACTCTCTCTCTCTCTCTCACACACACACACACACACACACACACACACACACACACACACACACACACACACACACACACACACACACACACACACACACAGCACAAAAGTAAAATTACCTTGCTGGAATTCGAACTGGTTTTGTTCATTTTATTGTGTCACTGATGACAGTTTCATTTGTGTAAGTCACTCCTACAGCGCACATATTAGGATCTTTGATACCTAGGCTGAATGATGCCACTAAAAATTGTGCAGGTTTTATTATACAGCCAACATTTAGTCTCATTTCTGCACCAACAAATCAGAATTAATCAGCTGTAATATGCTGGTTTTTACTTCAATGCCGCATGTTAAATTTCAAGATTGACTCAGTTTCAATAGCAGCTTGAAGTTAAGAAAAACTGTATTTCCTTAGGATGTCCTGAGGCTGACATGAAGTTGACATCACAGCTGGTTGTTGGGTTTGCAATTTGTGCAGAGCTAAATCCCCCTCAGAAAAATTAGACAGGCACAGGAACATCGAAGGAATAGTAGACTCTTTAGCACCTCAAGCTTTTTCTGCCAAGCAATGAGATCACAGCTGATCAGCATTGTAACTCTATAAATTAGAAACCCTCACCACACTTTCCATGTACCAGGATGAGCGTTTGAAGAGTCAAAGCTGAAAAACATGTTACGAAGAACTGATAAACTAGACAGAGAGAATCAACTTCTGCTGGTTGGAGAGTCTTGGGCTTTATAAAAGTTAGAGCAAGGTCTTTTAGGACTGATGTTGGAAGAAAGGTAGAAATTTGGAACACTCTTCTGCAAATGCATTTGGTGCTAGGTAAAGTCAAAGTCAAGTTTATTGTCATGTGCACAAGTACAGGTGCAATGAAAAACTTACTTGCAGCAGTATCACAGGCACATAGTATCATACAAGCAGCCCTCAAAAGAAAAACATATTTTAAATTTTAAAATATTTAATAAATATTTAAAAGCAATTTAAAAAAAAAGAACACAATTAGAAAAAAAAAAGGTCCATTTTAGCACAGTGATCATAATGTTGCTAAACTGCAATGATTAGGGTTTTGCTGGTTGGTTCAAGAACCAAATGGTTGAAGGGAAGAAGCTGTTCTTGAAACCTGGTGGTGTGGGACTTCAGGCTTCTGTATCTCCTGCCCGATGGTAGCTGCAAGAAGATAGCATGGCTCGGATGGTAGGATCTTTGATGATAATGTTGCCTTCTTGGTATTGGTATTGGTTTATTATTGTCACTTGTACCGAGGTACAGTGAAAAACTTGGTTTGCAAACCGATCGTACGAGTCAATTCATTACACAGTGCAGTTACATTGAGTTAGTACAGAGTGCATTGAGGTAGTACAGGTAAAAACAATAACAGTACAGAGTAAAGTGTCACAGCTACAGAGAAAGTGCAGCGCAATAAGGTGCAAGGTCACAACAAGGTAGATCATGAGGTCAGAGTTCATCTCATTGTGTAAGGGAACCGTTCAATAGTCTTATCACAGTGGGGTAGGAGCTGTCCTTAAGTCTGGTGGTATGTGCCCTCAGGCTCTTGTATCTTCTACCGGATGGAAGAGGAGAGAAAAGATAATGTCCCAGGTGGGTGGGGTTTGATTTTGCTGGCTGCTTCACCAAGACAACGAGAAGTAAAGACAAGAGTCCAAGGAGGGGAGGCTGGTATCTGTGATGTGCTGGGCTGTGTCCACAACTCTCTGCAGTTTCTTGCAGTCCTGGGCAGAGCAGTTGCCATACCAAGCCATGATATATCCAGATAGGATGCTTTCTATGGTGCATCGGTAAAAGTTGGTGAGAGTCAAAGGGGACAAACCGAATTTCTTTAGCCTCCTGAGGAAGTAGAGGTGCTGGTGAGCTTTCTTGGCCGTGGTGTCTATGTTAGACCAGGACAGGCTATTGGTGATGTTCACTCCCAGGAACCTGAAGCTCTCAACCCTCTTGACCTCAGCACCATTGATGTAGACAGGTGCATGTACACCCGTCCCCTTTCCTGAAGTCAATGACCAGCTCTTTTGTTGTGTTGACATTGATGGAAAGGTTGTTGTCATGACACCATTCCACTAAGCTCTCTGTCTCCTTCCTGTACTCCGACTCATCGCTGTTTGAGATACGGCCTACAATGGCGGTATCATCTGCAAACTTGAGGCAGCGCCTCCTGTAGATACTACTGATGGTGGGGAGAGGTGTGCCTGTGATGTATTGGGCTGAGTCCAGTACTCTCTGCAGCTTCTTTCTGCACATCACTAAAACAGACAGCTCACTTGAACAGGTACATGGATAGGAAAGGTTTAGAGGGATATGGGCCAAATGTGGGCAAATGGGACTAACTTAGATGGGAATCTTGGTTGGCATGGACCAGTTGGGCCGAAGGGCCTGTATCTGTGCTGCATGACTCTGTGACTCTAAATTCTGCTGCCCTTGCCATAAGTTACAATTCACATTTAATATAAGATATCTTTATTAGTCACATGTACATCGAAACACACAGTGAAATACATCTTTCACGCAGAGTGTTCTGGGGGCAGCCCGCAAGTGTCGCCACGCTTCCGGCGCGAACATAGCGTGCCCACAACTTCCTAACCCATACGCCTTTGGAACGTGGGAGGAAACCGGAGCACCCGGAGGAAACCTACACAGACACGGGGAGAATGTACAAACTCCTTACAGACAGCGGTGGGAATTGAACCCAGCTGGCGCTGTAATAGCATTACACTAACCGCTACACTACCATGCCTGCCATTCATGCTTCCTGACAAATATCGGTTAAACAACAATACATCCATGTTTCAAATCTCTCTCTGACGTCACCTGTCCCTGTCTCTTCGATCTGTTGTAGATCTACACCCTTCAGTAATATCTTCTCTCCCCCAATTCTGGCCTGTTGTGCAGTCCTGATCTTAATTGTTCAAGGTTCACAATCACCAGTGAAACTTCACTCTGTCTCTACCCCTCTTTCCTCCTTTAAGGCACTCCCTGAAAGCTCTCTCTTTTACCGAGCTTTTGGACAGCTTCTCTAATATCTTACTATGTGGCTTGATGTCAAAATTTGTTTAATAATGCTGCCATGAAGTGTCCGAGGATGGAAGGATAAACGAAGTAATCATAGCCCAGCTAGTTTAACTTCCATGGTGGGCAAATTATTATAATCTATTCTGAGGGGCTGTGTAAACTTTAATTTAGAAAGGAACAGATCATCAAGATAGTTGCATGGATTTGTTAAAGGAAGTCCATTTCTAACTAACCTGATTGAAGTTTCAGAGAGGTCGTAAGGAGGGTCAATGAGGGCAGTGTGTTTCAAAGTCAAAGTTGAGTTTATTGTCGTATGCACAGGTGCAATGAAAAACTTATTTGCAGCAGCATCATAGGCACATACCATCAGATGCACAACATTCACAAGAAAAACATAATTTAAACATAAATTATACAAGAAAGAACACAATTAGAACAAAAAATACAAAGCCCAATGTAGTGCAAAGTGGTCATAGTGTCACTACCGTGCCTGCCATACATGCTTCCTATACTGGAAGGTACTGAGGTCACTATACTGAGGTAGTGATTAAGCAGTGATGAAATCTATGTGAATTTTAGTGAGGATTTCGTCATTCCCACAAAACGTAAATGCCCATGGTATCCAAGGAGAGCAGAAAATTGGACCCAAAATAATAGCTCAGTGAGAGGAAGCAGTGAGTAATACTAGACAGGTGCTTCTGTCACCAGAAGGCTGCTATAGGATTCGGCAGGGCTCAGTCCTTGTTTTTTGCAGCATAAATTTACGAGTTAGACATGGATGTAGGAAGGGCGATAAAGAAGTGTGCTAATGATTCAAAAATTGTGCATGTAGTTGACAGGGAGAAGAAAAGCTTAGACATCAGTTAGTTACAGATCAGTGGAAGGGCAAATGGAATGTAATCCAGAGAAGAGTGAGATAATGCATTTTGGGAGGTGCAATAAGGCAAGGGAATAGACAATAAGTGGGAAGATATTGAGCGGAGTGTAGGAACATACAGTGTCCTGAAAGGTTGCACAGCAGGTTAGTAAAGATAACTGAAAAGGCATATAGGGATGCTTTCCTTTATTAACCAAGGCACAGACAGAATATACAAGCCTTCTAGCACTCTGTCTACAGCCCTGCAGGTCAAGGCTAGTCAAGTACATAACCAAACACTGTTTAAATGGGTTTCTGCCTTTACCACCCTTTCAGCCAGTGAGCTCTAGGACCCTACCACCCTCTGAGTGACAATTTCTATCCTCCCCTCCCCTTTAATCCTTCTACTGATTACTTTAAACCTGTGCCCTTGGATATTGCCCCTTTGCTGAGAGAAACAGCCCCTTCCTATTTACTGGGTCTCTTATTATTTTATACAGCTCAATTAAGTCACCCTGCTCTACTTCAGAGAAAACTCTGTTTCTCCAGTCTCTCCTCATTGATACCAATTCTGGCAATGTCCTTGTAAATCTCCGCTACATCCTCGCCAGTGTAATCACATCTTCCCTGTAATGTGGTGACCAGAAGTATATGCAGTCGTCAAACTGAGCCATGCTGGATGGGTTGCAAGGGGTGGGTGGTATAATTAACAAGATGCACCAATTCATTTTAATGTTTTCATCTACAACTAACAAATGAATCAACCTTTGATGCATAAATAGAAAACTGCTCATTAATTTGCTGAATAGCTTGTTTATTCCACTTATGGAGTAAGTACATGCAAAATGCACCGTACAAATATTTAGCATATCCAAAGAGCAGCTCAGTGAAAGAATTCCAGAGTTAGAAATCTACAGATGTGCAATGTCAGGTCTAACCTTTGGATGATGCTTATACAGCTGCTCTGTACTATAGTTTCTATTTTCAGCAGGGGAATAAACCAGGAAAAAAATAAAAAAGCTTACGTCAGGTTTGGTGGTGAAATGGTTTTGTTAATGGACTAGTAATTAAGAAACCTGGACTAATAATCTGGAAAATGCAAATTCAAACCCTGATATAGCGAGTTGAGAATCTGAATTCAGTTTAAATATGAAAATAAAAAGCTGATACAAGTAAAATAGAAATGGTTTTGCATAGTCATTACAATCCAGGATGCTCATTAATTTCATTTGTGAAGATGACTTGCTGTCTTTAGTAGATATGTCCTTGATGCAACTCTAGGCTGACACTAACTCTTAATTGTCCACTGAATTAGACATGGAATGCCCCTCTGGGGAAACTGACAACAGCAATAATGCTCGCCTTACCGATGATACCTAACTCTTGAGAATTAATTTTGTTAAACAGCCTGTGAACTGTAACTACAGCTTTTTTTAAGCCAATAGTCCATGGATTCACACTGCAGAATGATGCATGCTGTCAGTAAAGGCAAGGAATGGAGAATAAAAACATTGAGCAAACGAATGTAAGTCACCATCAAAGCTCAAGGTTTACTAGCTAAAACAATGCAGCATTCCTTGTTTGATATATCCACTGCCAATATGTTCACACAGAAGCACTTAAAACACTGCACAGTTTTGAGGCAATGAAAAATTCACTCTGATGCCAGAGTAAGCTTGTGATGATCTCCAGCCTTCTAGCCTGCATCCAACAGACACAGTCTAAGTAAATATGTTAGAAGGGGCCCTCTCTGGAAGAGGTTTAAGTTTCTATTTATTAGCTCTTAAACTTGCAATTTTGATGCTCTGAATAGTCTCCACAAATGATTTTGGAACCTGCTTCTTGGCACAGTTGGTTTTCCCACTCCATTTTAACAGACAGTACATTAGAGTCCAGTGATCAGGCTGTTCCTCCAAATCATTTTAATTTTGAAACCAACAGCAACCACATTCTAATATAAAGTTTATTTCAAAATTTTAAAAGCCAGTTTTAAATTATTCCTTAAATGTCTAACAAAAGACTATTGCGTCTGATGGTGCATTGTGATTAATTTACCTTTAGGCAGGAGAGTCATATGCATGGTGACATTTTCTAACTGTCCATTTACAGAGTTTCCTAGATACATGAAGTGGAAGCTGATTCGTTAACGTTTACCAGGAGAAGAAAACTACCATCTTTACCTAGTCCAGCCCTTTAGAACAACTCGTGTGATCGACTCTTAACTGCCTGCAGGGGTAACTACTGATGGGCAATAAACGGTGGCGTTGCCAATGTCATCCACATTCCGTGAAATAAAAATCCCAGCAGGATGCATATACTGTAGCTCGCAATGCACTAATATGTACTATATTACAAATGGTATCACATATCGTACCAGATGGTCTGCACCTCGATCCCCCCCACCATCTACAGTTTATAATTGCTGGAGACTGACATGCTGGGGCTGTAAACTCAATATATCCAAGCAGGGCTGTAAGAGTAGGTTTTTCAAAAATATAATAATTTAAAAAGAAACACGAAAATAAAATTAGCACAAAAATAGAGCATTACTCACTAGCTACATGGAGAATTTACTGTAATTAAGCATGCCTTGAAACAGATTCGTTAAGTGTAAAATTAGAGATTACACATCAAACCAGAAGACGTTTTTCAGAAGTAAGCCTCAAGCTCCAACCCATACTTAAAGCAAGCTACTGCAGTTCATCTGATCTTTAAGAAATTTTCATGGGGGGGGCGGGGGAAGGGAAGAGAAAACAATGGTGCCAAAACATCAACACTGCACGAATTATACCTCACCCCATCATTCAGAGAATAGCTTGACAGCACACAGTCTGCACTGTTCCCCTCTCAAAACTAAGCTTCAGTCTCCAAGGGAACAGCAGCAGGCTGGAAGCTATGAAAAGCCCACATTAGATAAAACTGCCAGCACCCACGCAGAATTCCACTTATTGTCAGTCAAACCATAGGGCTTTGCTAACCTGTTGCTAAATGCACTGCTCTTTCTATCTTGACTATTGTTTCTAAACACAAGTGGGGTTTTAGAATAAATATACGGAGTTCTACTCTGTGTGGCCACAAAGAGGGCAGTCACACAAATGGCTTAATGATTCAAGATGTCACCCCGATCATTCACCACTTTTACTTGCTTCTTGAAGGCAGGTATGGTGCAGTGTCAATAACCCCCATACACCAAACAGCAAACACCAAACTGCTCTCCTGAAAAGCACAGCCTAATGAAAATCATTCAATTCTCATACAGTTCAAACTCATGATCTCAGGTCCTTTCCAGATGTTAAACGTGGATACACAACGAATGAACTGCTATCCAGCCTGTGAATTATTTTGGTAATTGCTATCTCCAATTCTCCACTATTCTAGAATTACATTAGAATTTCCAGCTCGGAAATTGGCTATTCAATCCAAAGGTCAAAGCCGCTGATTACATACCACACAATTTCATGAAACATCATGTACACCCATATTTCTATCACCAAGGACCCTCACCATCCGGGACACGCCCTCTTCTCATTACTGCCATCGGGGAGGAGGTACAGGAGCCTGAAGACCCACACTCAACGATTCAGAAACAGCTTCTTCCCCTCCGCCATCAGATTTCTGAATGGTCCACGAACCCATAAACACTACCTCATCATTCCTTTTGTTTTGCTTATTTACTTATTTTTGTAATTTATAGTAATGTTATGTCTTTTCAGTATAAGTCAGTGATAATAAATCTGATTCTGATTCTTTTACCCTTCCTGAAAGTTCTTTTGCAGTTTAACATAGCTTCATGGCTTTTCAGTTCTAGTCTTCTGTAAGTTTCATGGACTTTTACATTTGGAGCTCTTTTCTGGTCAGTATTTTATTTCATGTTGCTGAAATGTATTCCAGCTTGGATTAATCCAGCTTCCTCTTAAAAGGTTAACGATGGTTTTGTCTCTGCAAGCTCAATATCCTAAATGCACACTGAGTAAAGAAGAATTTTTCTGTATTCTGTAACAAATCTATTAAAAAATCTCTTATATTTTTGACTTTTAGTTTCGAACTCTCCTACAAAGTGGAACCATATTTTGCTGTATCAAACCCTATCGTAGTTAACAGCCAACCCCAGTTCAAAAACAATCCTTGTAAATCTCTTCTTCCTCTGCCTCCGTGTCCATTTCTTTGGCCAGCAGCCTTCACCTTAAACTGTGGAACCTTTCACCCATTTTCAGTACTCCCAATCCACCTGGGCACCTCCTCCTGGCCAACTACCCTCTCTTGATCTATTCATTGCTAACTGCCAAAGTGATATTGATCGTCTTGACTTTTCCACCTCCCTCTCATCCTTAACCTACCCCTTTCTGAACTTGCAGCAGTCCATTCAGAAAGAATCAACTTCGATATTGAACCGCCAGTTTGACCATTTCCAATTCCCTGGTTCCAACAGGCTCACCTTTACCATGGATGTACAATCCCTTTGTACCTCCATCCTGCATCAGGACGGCCTCAGGGCCCTCCGCATCTTCTCTGAAGCCTGTCTGAACTTGTTCTCACATTGAGCAACTTTTCCTTCAACTCCACTCACCTTCTCCAGATCACAGGTGTAGCTATGGGCACTCACATGGGCCCAGGCGATGCCTGTCTTTTTGTGGAATATGTGGTACAGTTTCAGTCCTATCCAGCCCCACTCCTTCACCTCTTTTATCAGTACATCAGTGACTGCATTGGTGCTGCTTCCTGTACTCAAGCAGAACCTGACCAATTTCATCACTTTTGCTGTCAATTTCCATCCTGCTTTCACCTTCACATCTCCGACACTTCCCTTCCTTTTCTGGATCTCTCTTGTCTCCACCTCAAGAGGTAGGGTAGCTACTATCACAAACGAGCCTACCAACTCCCACAGCTATCTCGACTCCCACCCTGCCTCCTGTAAGGACTCTATTCCATTCACCTAGTTCCTCCGTCTTCATCTTATTTGCTCCAATGATGAGACTTTCCATACAGGTGCCTCTGATAAGTTTTCCTTCTTCTTAAACTGCGCTTCCCCTCTATTATTTTTAACACAGCCCTTGATCGCATCTCATCCATTTCCTGTGCCTCCGCTCTCACCCCTTCCTCCAGGACAGAACAAGGATAGGGTTCCCCTGGGCCTCACCTTCCACTCCACTGGCCTCTGCATGCAACAGATGATTCTCCACAATTTCTGCCATCTTCAAAGAGATTCCACCACCAGGCATCCTTTCTCCTCCCCTTTCAACATTTCGATGGGACTTTTTCCTTCACGACTCCCTGGTCCACTCTTCCATTCTCACCTTCCCTTGTAACAGCAGGAGATGCAATAATTGTTTTTTCACCTCTTCTTTTCCCACTATCCAGGGACCCAAACAGTCTTTCCAGGTGAAGAAGCGATTCACTTGCACTTCTTCCAATCTAGTGTACAGCATTCGGTGCTCACAAAGTGGTCTCCTCTACACCAACACAGATTGGATGACCCCTTTGCTGAGTACCTGTGTTCAGTCAGCAGGGGCAATCCTGAGCTTCCCGCTGCTTGCCACTTTAATTCTTACCATATGGGACACGCCCTCTTGTTGTTACTACCATCGGGGAGGAGGTACAGAAGCCTGAAGACTCACATTCAACGATTCAGGAACAGCTTCTTCCCCTCCGCCATCAGATTTCTGAACGGTCCATGAACCCATGAACATTACCTCGTTATTCCTTTTATTTGCACTATTTATTTATTTTGTAATTTACAGCAATTTTATGTCTTCGCACTATACTGCTGCCACAAAACAACAAATTTCACGTCATATAAGTCAGTGATAATAAATTTGATTCTGATTCATCACTCCCAGTTTTTATTTCAAATCTTTTAGTATCATATTCTGTGCTCTGTGCAGTCTATGCAAGTTTAAAATAATTTAATTAGTTTTCAGTTTGATTCCTCTGCAAACAAACCAGAGTGCTCAGTTTTAATTTTATAGCTTTGTTAATTTGCTTTGTTGTTCCAAATGATTTGCAGCCTTACCCCATTTAGTTTATTTTTTCCCCAAGGAATACAAGGTCTATTTTATTCTCAGACTTCAATGCGCCATCTTGCACTTATCCATATTGACACCTCCATTCTTCTTGCCAGCACTGAGCGTACTGTGAACCCCTAGCTTTAAACTTGCACTACACTTTCTCTGTAGCTGTGACACTTTACTCTGTACTGTTATTGTTTTTACCTGTACTACCTCAATGCACTCTGTACTAACTCAATGTAACTGCACTGTGTAATGAATTGACCTGTACGATCGGTTTGCAAGACAAGTTTTTCACTGTACCTCGGTACAAGTGACAATAATAAACCAATACCAATGCCAATACCCATCAGGTGTAGCCTTGTCTCCACATTTACCTGTCAAACTGTAAGGATTTTATATGTTTCAATGAGATCTCTCATTTTTCAAAACTAAATATGGTTTAGACCCATTCTGTTTAGTCTCTCTTCATACGACATCCCATCCCAAGAGTCAATCTGATGAACCTCAAATGGACTCCCCCAAATGCAAGTATAATTCTGTCTTGCTTAGGGAGGCCAGACAGGTGCACAAAAATTGAAATTTTCCCAGTTGTATCAGCTTTTTGAAGAGGAAGTTTCATATTAACATTACCCTTTGTGTGAGAAGAGCTTCCTGAACGTAAAAAAAGCGCCATAAAATATTTCAAAGAACGATTAACAAAAATAAATAATTAAACCGGTTTGAGTGTTAATTCAATCTTGGGTTCCTTTACAACCTAGCAGCTGTGATATTAAAGCTTGAGCAGATTACAAAACGTCAGCAGAACTTCAGGCTGAATCACATCCCAAAACCAGCTGCCAATTTGTTATGTATAATTATTCCTCCGAACTAACAAGGATTAAGACTACTGTGAGGCCATTTTTCTGCCATGATCTTCAAAATAATTTCGACCAAGCATTTTGGAATTTGATTTATACATTTTGTAATAAAAATTATTTGATACATTCTCTTCCAGGGTGGTGAATGATGAAATATGGCTGGCTCTTCAGCTCTGCTTTGAGTCACATCAATGTAGAAAATGCAATTTCAGAGGACCAATTACTGAGATCACTCTTGAGGGTGAAATGCAATGTACCTCAATCAATTTGCTACAGATTCAAGGTTGTCCAAAAAAGCGTTAGCAAATTAAGGAGAGAAAACTTGGTTTCTCATTTCTTTTCTGCAAACAAAAATAGAAAATAAAAAAAATAGATTGTAAAAATATTGGATTGCCCTTTGTGACAAGGAGTCCTGTCAAACAATGAATAAACTTATCTTGGCCTCCACAACATGCACCAAAAAGGTTATAAACAGAGCAGTCATATCTCCAACAAAAAGACATTCACAACACAAATAGAAAAACAATATTCAATTTTAAAATCGTTCATTTACTAAACATTTCAAAAGGTGTTGCATTTGTGTTCATTCAGAAAGATAATCTATTTTCCAAAAGATAAGAAGGAAGGGATAAGCTCTTGATGGAATGCAGTCTTTCCTATGTACGGTTTTCACTAGTGTGGCTGTTAGTATACAGCACTAGGCCAATCTCTGAAGCAGCTGTGACAAAGAAGTCCACAAATATAGAAAAACAATTTCTATTTCCATAATGCCTTTTCTGATCTCTGGACATACCAAAGCAACATATATATTCATTGAAGGGA
Organism: Pristis pectinata; assembly: GCF_009764475.1. Taxonomy (NCBI): domain Eukaryota; kingdom Metazoa; phylum Chordata; class Chondrichthyes; order Rhinopristiformes; family Pristidae; genus Pristis; species Pristis pectinata. The sequence continues at coordinate 5,418,340 of NC_067409.1, read as the reverse complement.
CATGGGCTCACAGGCTGAGACAGCATTTAACTGCCCATCCCTAATTGCCCTTGAGAAGGTGGTGGTGAGCCGCCTTCTCGAAATGCTGCAGCCCTTGAGGTGTGACTGCACCCACAATGCTATTAGGGAGGGAGCTTTGGGATTTTGACCCAGCAACAGTGAAGGAACGGTGATATATTCCCAAATCGGGATGGTGTGTGGCTCAGAGGGCAACTACCAGCTGGGAGTTCCCATGCTTTTGCTGCCCTTGCCCTTCTGGCTGGTAGAGGTCGTAGGTTTGGAAGGTGCTGACTAAGGAGTATATCCTCACAAGAACAATCAGACGTGAAGTCACCAATCCACACATATGCACTGTTCAATAGAGATAATGAATGCAGCATGATTGCAGAAATGTTAGTATAGGAGCAATGAAAATCTTGCTGCTTTTCTCTGACAGGTGACTTGTCATCTTCAGAAGGATCCTGCATTTTATAAAAATTAAAGGGCAAAGATGCAAGAAAGTGTTACTTAAACACACACACACACACTAGTAGCTTCTGTGTTGCCTTAATCATTAATCTGACTGTGAGAGGTTTACTGTCACAGAGCTTTACAGTACAGAAGACCTTCGGCCCAACCCATCCATGCCGACCAAGTTGCCTAACTGAGCTAGCCTCCTTTCCCCTGTTTGGCCCATATCCCTCTAAACCTTTCCTATCCATGAATCTGTCCAAATGTCTTTTAAGCATTGTAATTAGAACATAGAACATAGAAAAACTACAGCACAATTCAGGCCCTTCGGCCCACAAAGCTGTGCCGAACATGTCCCTACCCTAGAAATTACTAGGCTTACCCATAGCCCTCTATTTTACTCAGCTCCATGTACCTATCTAACAATCTCTTGAAAGACCCTATCGTATCCGCCTCCACCACCATCTCCGGCAGCCCATTCCACGCACTCACCACTCTCTGAGTAAAAAACTTACCCCTGACATCTCCTCTATATCTACTCCCCAGCACCTTAAACCTATGTCCTCTTGTGGCCACCAATTCAGCCCTGGGGAAAAGCCTCTGACAATCTACCCTGTCAATGGCTCTCATCAGCTTATACACCTCTATCAGGTCCCCCCTCATCCTCCATCTCTCCAAGGAGAAAAGGCTAAGTTCCCTCAACCTGCTTTCATAAGGCATGCTCCGCATTCCAGGCAGCATCCTTGTAAATCTCCTCTGCACCCTCTCTATGGCTTCCACATCTTTCCTGTAGTGAGGAGACCAAAACTGAGCACGATACTCCAAGTGGGGTCTGACCAGGGACCTACATAGCTGCAACAATACCTCTCGGCTCCTAAATTCAATTCCACGATTGATGAAGGACAATACACCATATGCCTTCTTAACCACAGAGTCAACCTGCGCAGCTGCTTTGAGCGTCCTATGGACTCGGACCCCAAGATCCCTCTGATCCTCCACACTGCCAAGAGTCCTACCATTAAGACTATATTCCGCCAACATATTTGACCTACCAAAATAAACCACTTCACACTTATCTGGGTTGAACTGCATCTGCCACTTCTCAGCCCAACTTTACATCCTATCTATGTCCCACTGTAACTTCTGACATCCCTCCAAACTATCCACAACACCCCCAACCTTCGTGTCATCCGCAAACTTACTAACCCATCCCTCCACTTCCTCATCCAGGTCGTTTATAAAAATCACAAAGAGTAAGGGTCCCAGTACAGATCCCTGAGGTACACCACTGGTCACCGACCTCCATACAGAATACGACCCTTCAACAACCACTCTTTGCCTTCTGTGGGCCAGCCAGTTCTGGATCCACATTGCAATGTCCCCTTGGATCCCATGTCTCCTCACCTTCTCCATAAGCATTGCATGGGGTACCTTATCAAACGCCTTGCTGAAATCCATATACACTACATCTACTGCTCTCCCTTCATCCATATGCTTAGTCACATCCTCAAAAAATTCAATCAGGCTCGTAAGACAGGATCTGCCCTTGACAAAGCCATGCTGACTATTCCTAATCATGTTATACCTCTCCAAATATTCATAAATCCTGCCTCTCAGGATCTTCTCCATCAGCTTACCAACCACTGAGGTAAGACTCACTGGTCTATAATTCCCTGGCCTATCCCTACTCCCCTTCTTGAATAAGGGAACAACATCCGCAACCCTCCACTCTTCCGGAACCTCCATCGACGACGCAAAGATCATCATCAGAGGCTCCACAATCTCCTCGCTTGCCTCCCACAGCAACCTGGGGTACATCTCATCCAGTCCCGACGACTTATCTAACTTGATGCTTTCCAAAAGTTTCAGCACCACCTCTTTCCTAATATCTACATGCTCAAGCTTTTCAGGCCGCTGCAAGTCCCCACTACAATCCCCCAGATCTTTTTCCGTGGTGAATACTGATGTAAAGTATTCATTAAGTACCTCCGCTATTTCTTCTGGATCCATACACATTTTCCCACTGCTGCACTTGATAGGCCCTATCCTTTTGCATCTCATCCTCTTACTCTTCACATACTTGTAGAACGTCTTGGGGTTTTCCTTGATCCTGCCCACCAAGGCCTTCTCATGTCCCCTTCTGGCTCTCCTAATCTCTTTCTTAAGTTCCTTCCTTTTAGCCTTGTGCTCCTCCAGACCTCTAACATTACCTAGCTCTTTGTACCTTTTGTATGCTTTTCTTTTCCTTTTGACTGGATTTATTATAGCCTTTGTACACCACGGTTCCTGTATCCTATCATGACTCCCCGTCTCATCGGAACATGTCTATGCATAGCTCCACACAAATACCCCCTGAATATTTGCCACATTTCTTCCGTACTTTTCCCAGAGAACATCTGTTCCCAATTTAATCTTCCAATTTCCTGCCTGAGAGCCTCATAATTCCCTTTACTTAAACACCTTTCTAGTCTGTCTGTTCCTATCCCTCTCCAGTGCTAACGTAAAGGAGATAGAATTATGATCACTATCACCAAAATGTTCACCCACTGAGAGATCTGACACCTGACCAGAATCATTTCCCAATACCAAATCAAGCACAGCCTCTCCTCTTGTAGGTCTATCTACGTACTGTGTCAAGAATCCTTCCTGAACACACCTAACAAACTCCACCCCATTTAAACCCTTCACTGTCTGGAGATGCCAATCGATGTTTATGAAATTAAAATCCCCCATCACAACAACTCTGTTATTCTCACACCTTTCTAGGATCTGCTTCCCTATTTGCTCCTCAATAACCCTGTCACTATTGGGCGGCCTATAAAAAACACCCAGCAAAGTTATCAACCCCGTCCTGATCCTAACCTCCACCCAGAGACTCCGTAGACAATCTCTCCACAACGTCCACCTTTTCCGCAGCCGTGACACTATCTCTGATCAACAGTGCCACTCCCCCATCTCTCTTGCCTCCCTCCCTGTCCTTCCTGAAATATCTAAAACCCAGCACTTGAATCAACCATTCCAGCCCCGGAGCCATCCAAGTCTCCGTAATGGCCACCACATCATAGCTCCAAGTATCGATCCAAACTCTAAGCTCATCCACCTTGTTCACAACACTCCTTGCGTTAAAATAGACACATCTCAAGCCTGTCTGAACATGTCACCTGCCTATGGTACTTACTCCTAGCCTCCTCTATTTGAGAGCCAAACACCTCTTCCCCAGTCTCTCCAGTAGGGATCCCACCCCCCAACAGTTTAAACTCTCCCCAGTAGCCTTAGCAAACCTCCCCGTCAGTATGTTGGTCCCCCTGGGATTCAAGTGCAACCCGTCCTCTTTGAACAGGTCATACCTGCCCCAAAAGAAGCCCCAGTGATCCAAAACTGAATCCCTGCTCCTTACCCACCTTTACCACTTCCTCTGCCAGCTCGTTACATACACCCACCACCCTGTGTGAAAAATTTGCCACTCAGGTCCCTTTTAAGTCTTTGAAACCACACCGTGCTGGGAGAAACAACTACAAGATAATCTCTCTTGTAGCAAGTACATCACTTCTGGCCTCGCACTAAATGTTTCATTGGCTGTAAGATGCTATGGACATCTAAATAGATACGTGAAAGGAACTTCAGAAATACATGTCCTGTTTTCATAGAGTCATTGAGCATGGAAACAGGCCCTTCAGCCCAACCAATCAAGATGCCCATCCAAGCTAATCCAATTTGCCCACATTTGGCCCACATCCTTCTAAACCTTTCCTATCCATGTAGCTGTCCAACTGTCTTTTAAAAGTTGTTATTGTACCTGGCCTCAACCACTTCCTCTGGCAGCTCAATCCATATACATACCACCCTCTGTGTAAAAAAAGTTACCTCTCAGGTTCTCTTAAGTCTTTCCCCTCTCACCTTAAACCTGTACCCTCTAGTTCTTGATTCCCCAACACAGTGAAAAAGACTGAGCGCATTCTCCCTATCTTTGCCCCTCATGATTTTATACACCTCTATAAGTTCACTTCTCAGTCTCCTATGTTCCAAGGAGAAAAGTCCTAGCCTGCCCACTTCTCCCTTTCACTCAGTCCCCGATTCCTGGCAATATCCTTGTGAATCTTTTCTGCATTCTTTCCAGTTTAATAACATCCAACTGCCAACTCCAAGTGCAGCCTCACCAATGTCTTGTACAACTGCAACAGCGCCAGAAGTGTGGCGACACTTGCGGGCTGTCCCCAGAACACTCTACGCAAAAAGATATATTTCACTGTGTGTTTCAATGTACATGTGACTAATAAAGAAATCCTATCTTATCTTCTGATGATGAAGGCCAGTGTGCCAAACACCTTCTTCACTACCCTGTCCACCTGTGACTCCACTTTCAGGGAACTATGTACCTGAACTCCAAACTCCCTCTGTTCTACAACACTTACCACTCAACTGCTGGAAATAAAATAGGTTGTCCATGCTCACTGCAGAGACTGAAATGAACAAGCAGAACTTGCCTATACAATTTGATTTTTCTAATGTGTCTTCTACCTTCTCCCTCTTTAAATTCTCACACCTTTGGCATTTTTACCCAATCGTCCAGGATGCATATGTAACCTGAGTAGGTTTTACTCACCAACCAAGCTGCTCGAAGGGTGAAGTTATAATGTAACAAACTCCCCTCCCATCTCCTGCAAAATCCCATATTTTGGAACAGATTGGGAGCTGTAATCATTTTGTCACCCTCCTACTCTTAAAATAACTGGCCTTTAGCTTATTTTTTTTAAAATGCGATGATGTAATTTTGCAGTGGCCTACCTCTGGAAGAGCCATATTTACTGCCTGTTACTGATATTCTGAGAAATATCAGAGATTGAAGCACTATTCCTGAAATTTACAAAAACAATTTTTAAAAATTACACCCAAAATTATTGGTATTGGTTTATTATTGTCATTTGTACCGAGACACAGTGAAAAACTTGCCTTGCATACCGATCGTACAGGTCAATTCATTACACAGTGCAGATACATTGAGGTAGTACAGAGTGCATTGAGGTAGTACAGGTAAAACAATATCAGAGTACAGAGTAAAGTGTCACAGCTACAGGGAAGTGCATTGCAGGTAGGCAATAAGGTGCAAGGTCACAACAAGGTAGATTGTGAGGTCAAGGGTCCATCTTATCGTACATCTCATCATATAAGGGAACCGTTCACTAGTCTTATCACATTGGGGTAGAAGCTGTCCTTGACCCTGGTGGTGCGTGCCCTCAGGCTCCTGTATCTTCTGCCTGATGGGAGAGGAGAGAAGAGAGAATGATCCGGGTGGGTGTGGTCTTTGATTATGCTGGCTGCTTCACCAAGGCAGCAAGAGGAATAGACAGAGACCATGGAGGGGAGGCTGGTTTCCGTGACGCGCTGGGCTGTGTCCACAAATCTCTGCGGTTTCTTGAAGCCAATTACACAGCCAATGACTCAAACAATCAAAAATTCTTCTTCATAGATATGGATAACCAAGGAATGTCTCCTATTCACAGAATGATTTTGCTGCTGCATCATACTGAAGCTTCAAGAAACTTGAAGTCCCTTCCTTCCAACCTCGGTGCAATGCACCAGTCCTACAAGACCTGAGAATCAAACAAATCAGTCTTCCTCAAACTGCACTTCAGCTTGTTGCTGGGAGCTAAACTAGAGAAAGTTTGGTGGGTTATCCTTTCATTTTCTACTCCTTGTTTCCTGGTTTTTGCTTTGTGCTTACCTAGGGGCATGACCAAGACTGGGAATTCATTACTGAAGAAATCTTAGACCTTAAAAGACACTTGGACAGGTACTCGGAGAGGAAAGGCATAGAGGAATATAAGCCTAATACAGAGAAAATGGGATTAACATAGACAGGTATTAAGGTCAACATGGATGAGGTGGACCAAAAGGGCCTGTTTCTATGAATTTTGAATAATAGCAAGAGGAGATTCAAGAGGTAATCGAGCAACAATCTGTTTTCCTATCAATAAAATACAAACCTGCAGTCAAAACAATTCAGTGATTCCTAAACTTCTTCCCTTCACAAGTGACAATAATGAACCAATACCAATACTTTTCCTTCCCCAAAGGTTGTGGATCCTCAACCTTTAGATTTAAGAAGGAACTGAGGGGATAATTTTTAAACAGAGAGGGTGGACAGGTACATGGATAGAAAAGGTCTAGAGGGATATGGGCCAAACACAGGCAAATGGGACTAGCTCTGATAGACATCTTGGTCAGCACAGACCAGTTGGGCTGAAGGGCCTGTTTCCATGCTGTATAACTCTATGACTTTGAGTGCACAAAGCTGAAAGCAATAGATCTTTTGGCACTCTAGGGGTATGATGACTGGGCTGGAGGGTGAATTTGGTCATGGTAACTGAATGGCAGAGTGGGCACAAGAAGCCACTTGGACCACTCCTGCTTCTACCCGTCTTTATTGATTGCTACTCAGATTCTGCCAGTGTTGTAGGCAGTGAAAGACGCCCTTTGGTCTGCCCAAAACTTGTTGATCTTCCAGTACAGTGAGATGTCCGTAGGGGAAAGCTGCCGACTGGCACATTCCAGGCTGCAGGAGTACGTGCTGAGGGACGCACTGAAGCTCAGTGAAGCCAATGCTAAAGCTCTGTGGGGAAGACCACACTCTAGGTTCCTTCCGCTGCTGTACATGGAGGGGCTGAGTTGGGTGAGAAAGCCTCTCAAAAAATGAAAGGGTGTATCACCCCAGGGAGCCACAAAAACTGCAGAGAGTTGTGGACACAGCCCAGCGCATCACGGACACCAGCCTCCCCTCCTTGGACTCTCAATGTCTTAGCGAAGCAGCCAGCATAATCAAAGACCCCACCCACCCGGGACATTCTCTCTTCTCTCCTATCGAGTAGAAGATACAGGAGCCTGAGGGCACATACCACCAGGCTCAAGGACAGCTTCTACCCCACTGTGATAAGGCTATTGAACGGTTCCCTTATACGATGAGATGGACTCTGACCTCACGATCTACCTTGTTGTGACCTTGCACCTTATTGCACTGCACTTTCTCTGTAGCTGTGACACTTTACACTGTACTGTCATTGTTTTTACCTGTACTACATCAACGCACTCTGTACTAATTCAATGTACCAATACCAAGTGGTTATGGTGCGATGGTTTTTTCTTTTAAAAAGTTTACACTACTGAATGTAATGACCATGAATGTAAAAGTTTTGCACAGTTTCTTCCTTTGTATATTTTTTTTGAAATTAAAAAAAAATGTTTTATGGAGCAAACACAAACTTGATCCATACAAGTGGCACTGCAGGAAGTAGTTTGAATACAATTAAAAAATAAGGACATTCAGAACCAGAAGGGAAATGCAGGAGCAGACTTTAATTCAAAGAGTAACTGATGTGCAATAATTCTCCATAGAAGTGTACAATACTAAATAATGCTCGAGGTAATTAGGTGTTACTTCGAAAAGAATGGGTGAAAAGAGACAGGGAGTGACCGCAGAGATAGAAAGCAATTTACGAGAAAATTAGCATGATTTCTGCTAAACAGCGTTCACGGATTTCTCTGACTCACATAATTGTAGAAAGCTGATTCCACCAAGAAAAGCAATCTTTGCAAGGGCTGTCAACATTGATCTTCGGGGTACACTTATTTTACCCTATCTACACCTTTGATCTTCTGAATCAATGACTTAGATTTAGAACTGTTAGTTATCTGTGCTGATGTATTGGGTTGCATCTCAAAATGATTTAACATAACAAAGAATGCATTCTGTGGTGAAACATCGGTTCTTGAAGTTCACTATCAAATGTGCCATCACCCTTGATTCAGTCCCAAGCATGTATTAATTAAAATGCACAGATAGCTTATTAGCTTGCACATTTAGTCAATATATGAGGATAGAGGAAAGCTGTGAGCCCAACTATTGACAGCCAATATTAACCCCCAGCACATCCTAACCCAATGATACCTTTGGCAATATTTATCTAGTACCTTATTATGCAGTCCAAAACTCAGCAGAAACCAATCTCCTGTTCACTGATTATCAGAAAATATTTTGGTAGCCACAATGAGCTATGGAATGGCTTAGTTAGTTAGTGGAAGGAATATGTAACAGCAAACACATACACATACTGTAAAGAGCACATAGGAGCTCTGAACCTTACCTCTCTGGTTCCTCTTTCCCGATGATCTGCTGGGCTGGTTTTGGCCGTGCTTGTTCTTGAGTTCTATCGGCCTCCAGCTCCTGCTCTAGTGACGAACTGGTGCTCCCTTCTCTGCTGATGTTGCTACTGCGGCCTGGGCTGTTGTCCGCAGAAGCTCGGCTTGGTGAGTCAGTGTTCTGTTTTAACGTCTGCAATTTGGCCAGTGGAATGATGTCACAGTTCTGAGGCCGATGCCAGACTGTCCGCTGGGTTGTGGCATTGTAATAATAAAACCTGGAGGTGTTGGGATCAAAAAGCTCCCACCACTGATTCTCATTGGTGCGCTTTATTCGGACACCAGAAGGTGGATCCCAGACGCATTCTCCAGTGATAAGGTTAGCATACATTCGCTCTCGAGTTCGAGGCTCAATGATCTCCACCCATTCCAGCCTTAAAGAAAAACAAAAGGTTTATAAAAGAATGTGTACACGCACACATGAACTTATATACATGCCAATGTTCTTTAAAACAAATACTTCTGTGAGGTATGTCAGGTCCAGTGTGGTTGCAACCCGATTATTAATGTCTGTTTGAGATGGCAACTTGAAACCTCTTTCATCAGTTGGTGAAATGAACACCAGATCCTGATAGATCACAAGAGCCAACACCAGATCCTGATAGATTACAACACCAGATCCTGATAGATCACAAGGGCCAACACCAGATCCTGATAGATCACAAGAGCCAACATCAGATCCTGATAGATCACAAGAAGAGCCAACATCAGATCCTGATTGATCAAAAGAAGAGTGAACACCAGATCCTGAAAGATCACAACCATTTCTGAGTGACAAAATTAAAATAAATGAACCAACATGAATCCTACAATTTTTCAGCATAGGCAAGGCCTGTCATCTCTGTACTGATACATTTTCTTCAGAGCTACTTAAATTTAATCCAGTTCTCCTGCTTGCTCCCTTAAACCATCAGTATTCCCCTTAAGCAACAATTTAATTTAATTTATGGATTCAGCTCATTTAATAAGAACATAAAAAATAGGAACAGGAGAGGGTCATAGAGCTACTTGAATCCGCTCCTCCATTCTATAAGATCATAGCTGATCCGATCCCAGCCTCCGCTCCACTTTCCCTAACCTTCAACTCTCCTATTGACAAAAGAACCTGCCGATCTCAGTCTTGAATATATTTAACGATTCAGTCTCCACAGCTTTTTAAGGCAGAGAATTCTACAAAGTCATGATCTTCAGAGAACAAATTCTCCTGCAGCTCAGTTTTAAATGTGTGACCCCTTATTCTCAACCCACACCAACCCACCCTCCCTCCCCTCCACCAACCACCAGCAGTTGTAGATTCCCCATTGAGGAAATATATCTTCTCAGCATCTTCTAATTAAGTAATTAGATGTAGTAACTAAGGCAGAAACTTTCGAGGGCACCTTTGAAGGTAGGCAGGGTTGAGGACCCTAGAACCACTGCCAAATATTCAAACCCAATGGCTAGAGGGTTTCTACAATGTGCTAAATCTTGTAAACAATATAAGAAGATTAGCAGCACTCCTAATCTGCTTTCACAGTGCTACACAATTTAGTGGAAGCATTTACAAAACATTTTCGTCTTGTCTCATTGCAAAGCAAAGCTCGTGTAAGTTAGTCATGACAGGAGATAAAATACTTGACTTGTTTTTGAAGCACAAAAGACTCCTAAGATTATGAAAGGTTTTCACAGGACACAGGGGCAAAAATGGGAAAGAGGAAGTCTCCTCTTTCATCCCCTCTGATCTACTCTTACATCCCTGTACTTTTTTGGGGATATTTTTCTGTTCAGTTACATAAACCCCATTCTCCAAAAGACAGAGTACAATGTGCTGGACAGTGTCTATCTGGACCAGAATATACATACAAGACACAATTTCTCGAATGAATAATTTCTAATATAATGCTTCGCTAGCTGGGAATGCACTGGTGCATTCCCAATGTTTCTCCAACCAACCATTTTAACAGATGAAAGGCACGGGGAGTGTTCTTGCACTCTACCAACAGAGGAAGCTATGTGCTAGTAAATTTTAGTAAATGAACCTTACAGTGCCCTGAAGTGGTAGGACATTTGAGTCAATTAACAATACTCTCATATACCCTGCCCCATATTTTCATGTTTCACTTAACTGTCCAGGAGGTTACTAACTTGAAACATACAATTCTACGTGCAGCTTAATTGTCCTTAACTTATTTCTCAAAAAGTTTAAAGATTGCAAGCTTTTTCTCTCCTTTCCCATCTAGTGTGTAATGAAGTCGTGGTCACTTCAAAAAATTACACGTCTCTGAAGAATTTCAATTTAGAGAACATCAGAAACATCCCAAGGCAGCGCACAAGAAAATGCTAAACCCAATCTGACAACATGCTACGTGAGGAGATATTACAACAGGTGGACAAAAGAGATTAAGAGTTAAAAAGTAATTTAAAGAAAGAGAGAAGTCGAGAGGAGGAGAGGCTTAAGGAGTACATTCCATGGCTTAGAGTCTTGGCAGCTGAAGACCCAGCTGCCAGTAGTGGAGTGAAGAAAGCTGATTACGTGCAAGACTCAGAGTTGAAGTTAAAGAAGCAAGAGGACAGTTTTAATTAGGTAAGAAGTTCTTGGAACTTAGTATTTAAGTTTTGTAATTATTTTGTATGCAGCACCAATAGTCTTCTAGAAAGATGGAATACAGACCAACCTACAGTGGTGTATGCTTATCCAAACATCACTTATGTGAACCAGCTGGACCCCCCAGAATACCACTTTGAATTATTACTTCCTTGGATGATATAGCTCAGTACTGAATCAGTACAGCTCCTTACAGTACAACAGCTCCTTACAGTACAATGCTGCAAGTCAAATGCAATTAGTTATTCAAATGACTCACTAATCTACACAAGGGCAAATGTAAAGACTAAGGGGGTCATCATGCTGGCTCATGGCATTTTTTTTAAAGACTACAGAAATATGATGAAAATCAGCTGTTGATGTATGTCAAAAGTCCTAGACCTCCACACTAGCAAAATTCTCTCCACTGAATTTATTTTGATTTTACCTTGCAGACTCCAACACAAAGCAGAAAATAATGTAAATTATTTAAGGGTCGAGTTACCAGACAAAGAAAATTTGACCGTAATCCTAGGATTTAAATATACTATATCTACAACCAAACTGGGGCTCTCAATTTTACATTACGTTGATGTTTAGCAACATCCATTCAACCCAACAAGTTGTGCTATTGTGAGATGGACTATGACCTCACGATCTACCTTGTTGTGACCTTGCGCCTTATTGCACTGCACTTTCTCTGTAGCTGTGACACTTTACTCTGTACTGTTATTGTTTTTACCTGTGCTGCATCAATGCACTCTACTAACTCAATGAAACTGCACTGTGTAATGAATTGTCCTGTACAATCATTATGCAACACAAGTTTTTTGCTGTACCTCGGTACAAGTGACAATACTGAACCAATATTCCCTTCTAATCCTTCCTTCTAAATTGCTGAAAGTGGTGTCACAGCTAGATAGGGTGGTGAAGTCACTTGGCATGCTGGCCTTCAGTCAGGGCATGGAGTTGGGATGCTATGTTGCAGTTGTACAAAACGATGGCATGGCTACACCAGTTTTATTTACATTGCTATAGGAAAGACATCATTAAGGTAGAAAGAGTGCAAAGAGGATTTACGAGAATGTTGCCAGGGCTCCAGGGCCTGAGTTATAGAAAGAGGTTGGACAGGATAGAACTTTATTCCTTAGAATGTAGGACACTGAGGAGTGACTTTATAGAAGTGTATAAAACCATGAGGGGCATAGATAGGGTCAATGCACAGAGAGAACCAAAAACTAGAGGGCATAGTGAGAGGGGGAATATTTAAAAGGGACCTGAGGGGCAAGAGGGTGGTGCATATATGGAATGAGCTGCCAGAGAAAGTAGTTGAGGCAGGTACTATAACAACATTTAAGTGACATTTAGATAGGTTTGTGAATAGGAAAGGTTTAGAGGGATATGGGTCAAATGGGACAAGCTTAGGTGGGACCTTGGTTGGCATGGACAAGTTGGGCTGAAAGGCCTGTTTCTGTGCTGTACTACTCTATGACTCTTAAGAGATGACAATGCCACTTGCTAAGCCATTCCAGTAGCAGCAAGTTCCATATTTTCACCACTCAAAGGAGTTTCTTTGGAATTCCTTATTAGTGACTGGTTGTACCTATCCTATTTTTAGGGACCCTAGCTTTCTTCCTACTAGCAGGGACATCACCAGGACAGCCAGCAAACTGAGGGATGAACAGGATAAAAGAGAATGTCACAACAAAGTGGAAGAAAGAGCCAGCATGATAGCACAGTAAGTTAGTGCTGTTGCCTCACAACTTGAGGGACCTAGCTGCGATCTTGACTTGGATTGCTATCTGTGCAAGGTTTTTTCCATTTTCCCTCTCTCTACAAGGGTTTTCTCCAGATGCTCCAGTTTCCTGCCACATTCCACAAATGTGCTGGTGGTTTAATTGATCGCCTTAAGTATAGGTTAATGGCAAAAAGAATCAAAAGAGAGTTGATGAACATGTGTGAGAGAGATTAAGTTGCAGGCTACAGGGAAATATGGAGTGGGGGAATGGGATTGCTCCAAGAGGAGCTATGGGCCAAATGGTGTTATATATATGTTGTTATAAACACAATAAATAATAAAATCTTAACTTTAGAATGTACCAAGAGGACATGGCATCAGAAGGTGAGATTACAAATGGCATAACCATATTAAAGTAAAAAGTGGAGAAATATTAAACAAACCAACCAGTCTCAGAGAGCATTAAAAATGCTGGTCGTGATTGATTGCATCCATGCATTTTAAAACATCTAGGGAAGAGATGGCAGAAGGGCAATTAAATATATTGAATAATTCATTGGGAAATGTGCAATGTCAAAGTATTAGCTGATGGACAACAATATTACTGTGTATTTGAGATGGGAATTAGGACATGTCCAGGAAATAGACTTAGCAACTAAATCACTAAAACGGGTGAGGCAGATTACTGAGGATGTAAAATGGAAAACAAACTGGGCTAGGATCAAAAAGTGGAAAAATAATTCTAAACCGGTATCAAACATTACCTAGACGACATAAGGTAATAATGGACAATTTTGATTGCTATAGTATAGAAAATATATAGATGCATAGAGAAGGAGCAAAAAAAATACCAAAATTGTGAAGTTATATCATTGGGAAAGGTTGAACAGGGTGGGTCTCTTTTCTCTTCGAAGACCTATATGAGAAATTGGTCCAAAACATTAGACCTGGCATCCAGGACAAGTTTTCACAGAATAGACATAATGTGAGTGTCTACTTATGGGGAACAGCAAAATTGAAGACCACTAATATGAGATACTTAACAAGAAATCAAATAGGGAATTCAGAAGAAACATCTCTGTCCAGAGAATGATGACTGCTGCTACCATAGAAAGCAATTGAAAGAGATTGTGTAGATGCATTCAAGGGGAAGCTGAATAAACATGAGGGAGAAAAGAACAATGACGTAACCTTACATTTCTGGAATTTAATGCATTTTGGGAGGTCTAATAAGGGTAGGACATATAGTACACAATGAATCGTATGGCCATAGGGAATATTGAAGAACAGCAGGACCTTGGTGTACAAGTCCAAGAATCCCTAAAGGGGTTAGCACTGGTAGAGAAGGTGTTGCGGAAGATATTCAGGATGCTGGCATTCATTAGTTGGGCATACAATATGATACAATATACAGTATGGAGGTCATGGTACAATTTTACAAAACTGAAGTTAGGCCACAGCTGGAGTACTGTGTAAAGTTTTGGTCACCACACTACAGGAAAGACATGACTGCACTGGAGAGGACGTATGGAAGTTTACCATTTTGTTGCCTGAGATGGACCATTTCAATTGTAATGAGAGATTGGATAGGCTGGGTTTGTTTTTCCTGGAGTACAGGAGGCTGAGGGGAGAACCTGATGGAGGTATACAAAATTATGAGGGGCAGACACAGGATGGACAGTGAGAAACTTTTCCTCACAACAGAGATGTCTAAAACCATAAGTTGAAGGTGAGGGTTAGGTGAAATCTGAGGAGTTTTCTTCTGACCCAGAGCATGTTTCCAATCTAGAACACACTGCCTGTGAAGGTGGCGGAGGCAGGTGCTCTCACAACATTTACAAAGCATCTGGATGAGCACTTGAATTGCCAGAATAGAAGGATATGGACCAGACACTAATGGGTACTTGATGGTCAACATGGACATGGTGAACTGAAGAACCTGTTTCTGTGCTGTCTGACTCCATGACTCTGATCGAGAGCTTTGTTGATGCAGTAGTAGAAAGATGGAGGAGATTTGGGTGAAGAATAAATACCACCATGGATTGGTTGGATCAAACAATCTCCATCAGCAGAGAATTAAAACAAAAATAGAGCATAAGTGGCCCACATGCCTACACCATTCAATAAGATCACAGCTGACCCAATCCTAGCCTCAACTCCATTTTCCTGCCTGTACTCCATAGACAAAAAAACTCTCTCTCAGATCTCTCAGCCTTGAACTGGCTCTAGTTTCCTTATGAGCAGATTCAATCTCCCAGCACCTATCTTACCAAGCCCTATCAGAATCGTATATGGTTCAATGGGATGACTGGAGAATAGCAAGTGTGGTACCTTTATTGAAGAAAGGCAGGAGGGATATGCCAGGAAATGACAGGGTGGTGACTATAATGTTAGTGATACGGAAGTTATTAATCCACACTTGGAGAGGCAGGGGTTAATCAGACAGCATGGGTTTATTTGGGGGGGGGGGGTGAGACCCTGTACTGTCCAATTTAATTGAATTTTTGAAAGAGATAACAAACTGTACTGAAGAGAGCAGTGCGAGTGATGTAATCTGGATGGACTTTAGTAAGGCCTTTGACAAGGTCCCACATGGGAGACTGGTCCCAAAGATTAGACTGGTCCCAGGGCAAGTTGGTAGATTACATTCAAAATTGGCTCGGTAATAGAAAACAAGAGGGTAATGGTGAAGGGTTGTTTTTGTGATTGGACGACTGTGACTAGTGACGTGCCACAGGCATTGGTGCTAGGACCTTATTATTTGTTATTAGTGTGGTTGGATATGAATGTAGGTGGTATGATTAATTAGTTTGCAGATGACATGAAAATTGGTGGTCTTGAAGTTAATGAGGCAGATATTCAGGCTACAAGATGAAATCGTGAGTTGGTAAAATGGGCAGGACAATGGCAGATGGAATCTGATCCTGGTGACTACGAGATGGTGCACTTTAGAAGATCTAAAGAGCAGAACATGTACAATGAATGGTGGGTCACAAGGAGCAGAGAACCCTTGGTGTACAAGTCCAAGGATCCCTGAAGGTGGCAGCACGGGTAAATACTTTATAAACCAACTTTATAAAACATTGGTTAGACCACTGTGAGAAATGATATGATTGCACTGGAGAGGGTGCAGAGAAGGTTCACCAAGATTTTGCCATGGATGGAACACTTCAGTTATGAGGAGAGACTCAAACAGTGGCAGCCGAGGGGGCAAACTGATTGCAGCATACAAAATTGTGAGGTGCATAGAAACTTCTCCTTATAGCAAAAATGTTTAAAAACAGAGGGCATAGGTTCAAGATAAGGGAAAGGAGGTTTATAGGGAATTAGAGGAAGAATTTTTTCAGCCAGAGCATGCTTTAAATCTGGAATGCACTGCCTGAAAGGCCTGTTTCTATGCTGCATGGCTCCAAGATCACCTCTTATTTCTCTGAACAATGAGTAGTGGCCCAACCTAGATATCCTTTGCTCAGAAGACATTCCCTTCATCCCAGAAACCGACCTAGTGAACCTTCTCTGAACTGCCTCCAAGGCAAAGTATATCCTTCCTTAAGTAACACCAAAATTGGACACGGTTTTCCAGATGTGAACTCACCAATACCTTGTACAGTTGTGGCAAGATTTCTCAATTTTGTATCCAATCCTCTTTGCAAAAGGCCAACATTCCACCTTGGCTTCCTAGTTACCTGCTAGATCTGCTGTAATTTGGTAATTTAGGTACAAGATATTCTGCTGTATTGTTCTTTCTATCAAAGTGCATAATCTTATATTCCCTCATACTGCCAAGTTTTCAGTCACACACCTAACCTAGTTATATCCCTTGAATCCCCTTGCTGTAGGTACACTTCATCTGAGTCATTAATATAGAGAGCAAATAGTTGAGGCTCCAGCACTGATCCCTGTAGTATCCCTCTAGTTATAGCTTGCCAACCCGAAAATTACTCATTTAACCTGACTGGAACTCGCCGTCAGGGGAAGTGGTGGAAGCAGATATGAAAGCAAAGTTTAAAAGGCCCATTAACAGATAGGGAATGGAGGGAAATAGTCCATGTGCAGGCTGATGGGATTGGCATCATGATCAGCACAGACATGGTGGGCTCAAGGGCTTGTTCTTGTGCTGTACTCTGATTCTCCAGTCTGCTTAATTAGCCGATCCCCTGTCCAGGATAATATATTAGGCCCAATGCCATGAACTCCTACCTTGTGCAAAAACCTTTAATGTGGCACTTTCAGAAATGGCTCTTGGAAATCTAAATTTACTATGTAATACAGATTCTACAGAATTCCATTCATACTTTTAAAAGCTTCTACTGGGTCACCTTTTACTATTATCATTTTGAGAAAATAATCACAACTTGTACAGTATTCTTCAGACAGGACAGTGGAGGACAGGTTAAACAGACACTCCAGAATAATCCCTTGTTTCATTGTTGGTGGAGAGGAAAGAACAAATAATAGTGAACTCAAAGAGGTCAGAATTTATCAGGGACAAAGGTAGTTTGGATAGCCAGCTGAAATTAAAGGGACAAAGACACCTGTATTTAAGTAATATGGTTCTTGAGTATCCAGTTTAGAATCTTATGTAGGCTACATTTATATAATGATTACACTTCAAGGCATTGTTAGGTGAACAAAGTTCATCATTTGAACAATGCACTTTTGGAACACTCCAGGCTTTTCCCAACTGCACAACTTGAACAGCTGGTTGGCACACATTACCCGTTATTGAAAGAACATCAAAAAGTAAACCACAAATGATTTTAAAAAAAGGCAATTGGGAAAAATTAACCCACATCAAACGTTATACTGATTATAAAATAAATAGTATTATATCAAACACAGGGCACCATTCTGTCCACTGTCTCAATGCTGAGAGTCATTCAGTCAAATACTCCACACAATAATAATGACCGGTTGCATGTCTTTACGTGTTTGGTGTTTAAGTAATGATGGTGTTATAAAGGGGTAGGCTGATGGGTTGTTGAGGGCTTCTCCCTGAGGGCCGGTGACTGTTTAACCCTCTCCCATTGCAGGGAACCAGTGGCGGTGTGACTGCGGCCTGCACTGGCTGAGGGCCTGGATCGTGAGGGAAGGCCACCGGCTCCTGCTGGGCAAGGCCATTCTGTGCGCCGAGCCCCCGCGGCTGGCCGGCCAGGGCCTGCTGGGTGTCCCCGGCACCAGCCTGGTCTGCATCCCGCCGGCAGTGCAGCTGGACCGCAGCGAGGTGGCGGTCCGGCCGGGAGAGGGGCTCCACGTCACCTTACAGGGCCTCGGGCTACCCGCAGCTGGTGCTGGGCTGGAGGAGGCCCGGTGAGGCCTGGGTGGCTCCTCGCTCCACCAGTGCCGGGGAATCAGCTCTACTCTTTCCACATGGTCCTGCAAGAATTTCCTTTTCAAGTATTTATCCAATTCCATTGTTAAAATCTCCAATGAATGTGCTTCCTCCACCATTTCACATAGGACATTCCAGTACATTAAAGCGTATTAACCTTATTCTCACCAGTCTACCTGTTGCAGGTGCATCTGTCTATGACAGCACCAGTAGGAATTACCCCCACATGGTCATGATTATGAAAGCTGTTCAACTCTGTCAATTCCTCATTGCCAGTATTATTATAATGAGGAATGGTCATTCATTTCCGTCAATTGCCCACAACAATGCCATCAAGGAGGCGATGAGGAGGCTTACAGGAGTGAGATAGACCAGCTGCTTGAGTGGTGTCACAACAACAAGGTCAGCAAGACCAAGGAGCTGGTTGTGGACTTCAGGAAGGGGAAGTCGGGAGAACACACACTGATCCTCGTTGAGGGGTCAGCGGTAGAAAAAGTGAGCAGCTTCAATTTCCTGGGCATCAACATCTCAGAGGATCTATCTTGGACCCAACATATTGATGCAATTTCAATCACAAAGAAGGTATACCAGCAGTTCTACTTTGTTAGGAGTTTGAGGAGATTTGGTATGTCACCAAAGAATCTTTCAAATTTCTACAGATGTACAGTGGGGAGCATCCTGACTGGTTGCATCACTGCATGGTATGGACCCTCCAATGCACAGGATCGCAAGAGGCTGCAGAGGGTTGTAGACTCAGCCAGCTCCATCACAGACACAACCGTCCCCACCATTGAGGACATTTCAAGAAGTGGTGCCTCAAAGAAGGCAGCATCCATCATTAAGGACCCCCACAATCCAGGACATGCCCTCTTCTCGTTACTACCACCAGGGAGGAGGTACAGGAGCCTGAAGACCCAAACTCAGATTCAGGAACAGCTTCTTCCCCTCCGCCAACAGATTTCTGAACAGTCCATGAACACTACATTATTTTTTTTTGCACTTTTTCTTTTATATCTTTGCACTGTACTGCTGCTGTAACACAACAAGTCTCACGTCATATGTCAGTGATAGTAAATCTGATTCTGACTCAGTTATTGCGGGGACAAAGACCTGCCTTCACACTGAGTACACCCCCCATCATGTTGCGTGGTATAACAATTGTGCCCAAGTGGAATAGACTCAGAACAGATCTGGCACCTTAGAACTGCACTATTAGTAGCAGCATGCCATCACAACCTTTAACATTATAGCCGGGATATCCCTCATTTTACCCTTACTATCGATCCGGTGGATTAACCCTGGTTCAAAGAGGAGCGCAGACAGTGAAAATGAGGTGTGAACACGGTGAGGCTGGAACACACTACAGGTGTGAAAAACAGAGAGAAAAAACAGCATTCAGTGGACAGAAGCAAGGAGCCTCAAGCCAACAGATCAGTTATGGGAATGCATGTGGGACCAAGCCATGCCTGTCTCTTCCTGGAATGTTTAGGATAATCCTTGTTTCAGAAACCCCTCCTCTCCTCTTGCTGGTGTACTGATAACTATATTTGTGCTGCTTCTTGTGTTTGTGTAGAACTTAAGTGTCATAGAGCAATACAGGATGGATACAGGCCCTTTGGCCCAACCAGTCCACCTAGTTAGTCCCAATTTCCTGCATTCAGCCCATATCCCTCCAGGCTCCTCCCCTCCATGTAGCTATCCAAGTGCTTCTCAAATGATACTATTGTACCTGCCTCAACCACTTTCTCTGGCAGTTCATTCCATATTCTCATCACCCTCTGCATGAAAAAGTTGCCCTTCAGTTCCCTTTTAAATCTTACCCCTCTCACCCCAAATCCATGCCCCCTAGTTTTGGACTCCCCTACCCTGGGGAAAAGATTGTTACCATCCACTTTATCTATGCCTCTCATAATTTTATGTAAGATCACTTACTGTATATACATTTCTATACATCACTATACACTTCTATAAGATCACCCATCAATCTTCTACGTTCCAAGGAATAAAGACCTGGCCTGGCCAACCTCCCCCGTAACTCAGACCCTCCAGTCCTAGCAACATTCTCATCAATCTTTGCTGCACTCTTTCCAGTTTAACCACATCTTTCCTATTACAGGGTGACCAAAACTGCACATAGTATTCCAAGTGCAGCCTCACCAACGAACTTGAAAATATTTTTAGTAGCACTGCCAATTTCCACCCTGCTCTCATTTTCACTTGGTCTGTCTTTGATTATTCCCTTCCTTCTCTTGACCTTTCTATCTCTATATGGTCATCAATTGTACAGCACAGAAACAGGCCCTTTGGCCCACTATGTCTATGCCGACCATCATGCCTACCTCTACCAATCCCAATTGCCTGCACTAATTCCATCTCCCTCTATGCCCTGCTCATTCAAGTACCTGCCCAGATGCCTCTTAAATGTTGTTACTGTTCCTGCCTCTATCGCCTCCTATGGATACAAACTACTCTCTGTGTGAAAATATACACCTCAGAACCCCTTTAAACCTCCTCCCTCTCACCGTAAACCTATACCCTCTAGTTTTGGACACCCCTACATGGGAAACAGATGCTGGCCATCTACCCTATCTAATCATTTTATATACCTCTGTCACCTCTCAGCCTCCTTTGCTCCAGGGAAAACAAGTCCAGCCTATCCAATCTCTCCTTTTAACTCGAGCCCTCCAATCCAGGCAACATCCCTGTGAATGTTTTCTGCACCCTCGATAGCTAACTCACATCTTTCCTGCAGTGTGGCAACCAGAACTGCACACAATACTCCTAGTGCTGCCTATATTTCCACTTTCCACTCCTTCATATTTCCTCTCCAAAGCCAAAGTTAGCTCAACCTCAATCGTCAATTTACAGCATGCTAATGACACTTTTATACTCCACATTCAGAAGCCAGGTTACAAGCCATATTTGACTCCTCTCAAAAGTTTCAGTGAAGGATAGACCTTACCCTAAACATCTGGAACAAACCTGGAAGACTTGAATCACTTCTCATACCTCAGGAGTTACCCCTCAGCTTTGGATAATCAAGGTCTTGGAAGGCACTGCCTTATGCTCCAGCAGTTTGCCTGACTACTTTGTGGAACACCTCCATTCAATCTACAAGGGTGACATTGAGGCAGGGCCCTTTATCAAATTAATGGTTCTTCCAATCCCCACTTCAACCTCTGTTTTTGGCCTGTTACACTACTCCAAAAATTCCCAAGCACACTCAAAGAACGACGCCGCATCTTCCAACTGGGCATGATGTAGTCCTCAGGACTCAACACTTCAACCAGACTTTCCAGTTTATCTCTGACCTGGTCAGTTCTGATTCAACCGCATTAACGTTAACTCAGTTTTTCTCTCTCCAGAGAAAAACTGAGTTAACTGCTGATTATTTCCAGCATTTTCTTTTATTTCAGGTTTCCAGCAACTCCGTTCCGTATCTCAGTTCCAGCACTTCTTTCTCTTCCCTGTTTTCATTCACCGCCCTCTGTCTACACCTCCTCCATTTAGATCAATGACTAAGAAGCCTTCACCATCCTCGCAATGGCACCTCCAACACTGTCTATTTTCATAGACTGTCCCTTTGTTCCCTCCACTCCTGCAACTTCCTTGCCCTTTCAAAACAAGCTCATTTTCTCACTTTTTCAGTTCTGATGAAAGGTCATTGGCCTGAAATGTTAATTCTGTTTCTCTTTCTGCAGAAGCTGCCTGACCTGCTGACTGTTTCCAGTATTTTCAGTTTTTATTTCAGACTTCCAGCACCTGCCATTTACTTTTTCCCGTTTGGATCAGATCAAAGCTCTGCAGTACAGCCAAATCTCGTTGTGAACGGTGGTGAAAATTAAACAGCTCGAAGGAGGTTCATCCTCAGTGCTGAAGATGCTCAGACAAGTGGGGAGTATTTCATCAGCCTCCTGGCTTGATCTTTGTAGATGGTGGAAAGGCTTTGGGGCAGCAGAATAAAGGTACCTCATTTACCATACTTCTGTCACCTCACACTGGTCTAGCAAGCATTTAAAAGAGGGGCATAGATAAGGTTGATCATCACAGTCTTTTTCCTAGGGCAGGGAATCATAAATTAGAGGTCGTAGGTTTCATGTGAAAGGGGAAAGATTTAAAGAGGTCCGGAGGAGCAATTTTTTTTCTCACAGAGAGTGGTGGGTAAATGGAACGAGCTGCCAGAGGAAGTGGGAGAGGCAGGTAAAATTACAATGTTTAACAGACACTTGGACAGGTACACGGATAGGAAAGATTTATGGGTGAAATGCAGGCAAGTGCAACAAATTCAGGTAGGCAGCTTGGTCGGCATTGACGAGTTGGAGGGCCTGTTTCTGTGCTGTATTTCTCTATGATGCTAAAACTCTGTCCGGGGTGCAGCAGTATCCACCCTTACCCTCCATAGTGGCCTGGAATACATCTCATCAGCTCCTGTCGATGCACCCATCTTTAAGCCTGTTAAGGGATCTAATATCTCTTCCTTTTTAATAACACGTTCTATAATGTTGCTGTCCTTCTTGCTGAATTTTCCAACTACGATGTCCTTCTCCTCAGTGAATGCAGATGATAAGTATGCATTTCACCTACGTCCTCTAGCTCCATGCACATTTTGCCATTTTGGTTCCCTAACGGCTCCTACTCTTACCCTTATTATTCTTTTGTCTTTAATATACTTACAAAAAACAATGGGATTTTCCTTAATCCTTATCTGCCAGTGATACTCTGGGCCCCTCTTTGCCCTCCTATGTTTTTTTTTAAGTACCCCTCTGCACTTTTTATGTACTTGAAGTGCCTCTCCCATTTTCTGTTCTCAACACCTGCCATAAGATTTTTTTTCCTCTCAATATCCCTTGGCATCCAGGGTTTCTTTGACATACTATCCTTCCGTTCCACACTTGTAGGAACACATTTAAAAGATTTTGCCCATTTATTAAATGAAAATATAGCCAAATAATTCAGTGTCAATGTTCTCAGTCACATGGAACTTCCAATAGATTTATTTACTCATCAACGTGAGGATGTTGCCAGAACTCAAAGGCCTGAGTTATAGGGAGAGGTTGGGCAGGTTAGAACTTTATTCATGGGAGTGTAGGAGATTGACAGGGGAACCATAGAGAGGTGTATAAAATCATGAGGGACATAGATAGGGTGAATGCACATAGTTCCTCTTCTCTGGGAAGATCTGGAGGGCATAGGTTTAAGGTGAGAAGTCAAAGATTTAAGAGAAACCTCAGGGGCAACTTCTTCATGCAGAGGGTGATGTGCTTGTGGAATGAGCTACCAGAGAAGATGCTTGAGGCAGGTACAGTAACAACATTCAGAAGACATTTGGGTAAGTACATGGAAAGGAGGGGTTTAGAGGGATATGGGTCAAACACGGGCAAATGCAACTAGTTTGGTGGGCACCATGGTCAGCAAGGACAAGTTGGACCGAAGGGCCCGTTTCCATGCTGTATTACTCTATAACTCTACCTCAACTCCAAATCCTATCATTTCATTATCAGAAATCTACTAATATGGGAAAATAGTTTGAAATATTGAGAATTTTCTTTACTTTCATTTGCATACCTATCATTTAATTCATGGCAACATCCATCCCAACAGAAATTCTTAAAGATTAGTTGGTTCTGAATGGATAGTTTTGAATGATCAGGGCACTGATTTAAAAATAACAGTGCTGTGTGACACAAAATATTAACCAAAGAACACATGGCTGTAACAGGAGTCTGTAGGCTGAGTTTGAAGGAAGCTGGTAAGGAAGTGCAGCTGTAGGATCTGAAACCAGATATTACAACCAGCGTATCTCTCTTTTCCTTCACAAGTTTTTTTTTAAAATGGGGTTGGGTTGTGGAATGGTATGCATATATTCCAAAAGCAATTCATAACCTTGAATTTGCAATAAAATATTTAATATAAGTGGACTGGAAACCATGAAATTACCTGTGGGGAGAAGAAATAACAAACTTGTTGCATTTCAAATTACAGTCTATATATTTTTAATATCAATTTATGGGGAAGTGGGTGGTAATTTTAAATTCTATTACTGCCTGTTGTGAAGCACCCAGCTGCCTGTTGTCCAGCTGATTTGTTTTTGCTTGGTTGAAGACGATACACAATGTTGTCTGGTATGCAGAATGTCACTTCAAAGGCATTTTTCCTTTCCAATTAATGCAAAGCAAATGGAAACTACTCAACACAAACTATTTGCTTGGTCCTGGATTCAATCAATTTAAAGGGCTTAAGTCGCATGGTTCAAGAGGCTTTCAGGCTGGTACTTATTTGTAATTTGGACATAACTTGATGACCTTTATTGAGCTATGGATGACACCTGTTGGTTTTCTCTATCCCAGGGTTTTAAACTATATAAAAGGCACAAAGGATAAATCACAAGATAAACACAACAGTTAGCTATGGCTCAGCTGATTTCATCCTTGCCTCTCGTAAGGCAAAGGATTCAAATCTCATTATGCCTGAAAATCTTGGCTGAAATTCCAGGGATGGCAGTAAGGTGTTCAAACATGTGCACTTTTTGGATGAGATTTTAAACCAAGACCTTAAACTGCTCTTTCAGATGGATACGAAAGGAGAAGACCAGGGAAGTATCTTGATGAACTGATCAATTAACCTTCCTTTCAGATAACCCTTATGCCCAGTATTCCCCTCTCTTTCTCTTTCCGTTCAACCTCCGGTCCTCCTACTTTTCCCTTTCCAATACCTCCCCCCCACCCCTCATCACCCATTTTCATCCTCTGCCCCTCCTGGTTCCATTCACCCACTTACCACCCACACACTTCACCCACCGGACCCCCTCCTCCGTCTGGTTGCATCTGCCCTTTATCTCTCCCCTAATGGTTCCCATTATCCCCTTCCACGTTTATCAGATTCCAGCACTATGGGCCTTTGTCTCCCCACATCACCCTTCAGTCTCTGTCTCCACCTTCACCCTCCCCTCCCCCACCTGGCTCCACCTCCATTTCTTTCCTTGTCTGTCTCAACCTATCACCCAGCTGCCTTTCTCTCCCAACCGCAACCCTCCCCCTTCCCCACTTGGTTCCTTCTGCCATCGTCCCTCACTCCTCCTCGGTTCACTTATCACCTGCTGCCCCATCTCACCCCTCCCCCTCTCCCCTTTATACCAGCCATCTTCCCTCTCCACTCTCGACCCGAACAGTGACCATCCCTTTGCATCCACAGCTGCTGCTCGACCCACTGAGTTCCTCCAGCAGCTTGTTGCTCCAGATTCCAGCACCTGCAGTCTCTTGTGTCTCCAACCGTCCATCAACATCACTGAAACAGATTATCTCATCATTGTCACACTGGTGGTTGTGAAAATATGTGCTATCATTCCTAAATTATAATATTAACTACACTTCAAAAGCACAAAGATGGTTGTGAAATCCTTTTGATGGCCTGAGGGTGTAAAGAATGCTATATATAAGCGAGACTTTCTTTCTAACAAGGTAGGCTATTTGGTCTATTAGTTCATACCCCAAGGAATACCTTAATATACTAATGAGTTCTTACAACCATTTCATAGTTTTTCACTACAATAAAGTCCATACAATGTTGTTATTGTGAGAATATCTTCATGAATTCAGTCTTAAATTTGCCCTTTTCTTGTTTAAACCTATTTTTACTCCCAGTTTAATCCAAAATCACTTTCCACAGTTCCCTTTCATTTACCCTGTCATTTTCTATGACTCTTTGATCACCTCAGGCACCACGTTGTACTCGTTCGCCAGTGAAGTAGATGTAAGAAACTCGCCTTGCTGTTTATTCAAAGCCTTGTGAATAAATATCATGTCTCAGACTGGCATTGGTTCATGTTACCAAGAGACTTAGTGCAGAAAACCAGCCATTATATGATGTAACCAAAAAAGCAACTTGCAATTCTTAATGATAGGAATTCCGCAACACTGATATCTGACGAGGGTCAAATTCTACTTGTGGTAAACTTGATCTGAGGTTATATCCAAAATAATGCAGTCTATGTAACGTTTATTATTTAAATAACATTTATTATTTCATTAACTGAACAGCAGGAGAACATAAAAGAGTTTATTAGTTAAGTTTCTGTTTGACCTTTAGGCTGCAAGATGTACGTTAACAGAAATTGTCGGTATGAAGTTACATGGGATGAAAAGAACAGGAGACAACTATTTCACTCTCGAGTCTGTTCACCTTTCAACTGGATCGTGATAGATCTAGGCTTCAAATCCACTTAGAACATAGAACAGTACAGCACAGGAATAGGCCCTTTGGCCCACCATGATGCCAGTCCAAACTAATCCCATCTGCCAGCACATGGTCTATATCCCTCCATTTCCTGCCTGTTCATGTGCCTGTCTAAATGCCACTTAGACGTTGCTACTGTATCTGCTTTCACCACTTCCCCTAGAAGCACATTCCAGGCACCTACCGCTCTCTGTGTAAAAAAAACCTGCCTTGTAAATCTCCTTTAAACTCTCCCCCTCTCACCCTAAACCTATGCCCTCTAGTATTTCCACCCTGGGAAAAAAGACTATTGACCTACCTCTGCTCCATATCATTTTATTCCCTTATCCAAGATGTGGCATGGCAATGACTGGAACTCATAAATTATCAATCTCTGACAATAACAATAAAAATCAGTACAAAAGCAAGTTTTAGTATCGGAATTGATTTCAGCCTAAGAGACTGTGGCTAATATTGTGATCAATAATGAGGGCACATATACTGTGATTGTGGCCAATCACAGCTCACGAGCTGTTGTGGGCTATCTCACACATACAGTAAATGATATTCCTGGTCTGTAGGTTTACCACAATACTCAGTAACCCAAGACCCTGCTAATCCAACTAGGTAGAGCCAATCACAATGAGTTTAAAACCGGGCAATAATTGACAGTTAATTCCTGGTGAAGAAAATATACTTATTACAGATTACAAAATTGTAAGATATAACTTTACTGACAGCATACATCACAGTTCATAAAGAAATAGCCTGAATCTTTCTTTGCCAAGTTCCTCTTACCATGTGGTAGCACTTTCTGTCTCACTTTCAAGTTGCATGTCGTAAGACCTGAAAGAACATTGATTTCATAAACTTAGTAAATATACTGTTAGTGTACTATTTTCCCAACAACATATAATAATTACGCTTTTAAATCAAAGTATAAAGACTGTTTTAAAAACACAACTTCTAAATAAAATATTCTAATCTACATCACACAATATATCTTCTTTATTGGGTCAATAGTGGGAGTTCCATTAGCACAGGGAATGGAGCTACTCAAGGGCAACAAGTTCAAGGCAGCCTTATCAACATCAGCCATGCCACAGGAGCAAGTTTTATTTTTCAAACATATTTATTTTCATTGCTCCATATGGATGAGGGGGCGAATATAAGGATACAAGGTGGAGAAGATAAGGCAAGAGGGATAAGATTAAGAGGGGACCTGAGAGGAAACATTTCCACACTGAGGGTGGTGGGTATATGGAACAAGCTGACAGAGCAAGTGGTAGAAGCAGGTACAATTACAACACTTAAGACACATTTAGACAAGTTCATGGATAGTAAAGGTTTAGAAGGATATGGGCCAAATGCAGCAAATGAGACTAGCTCAGTTCGGCAATGGGTGAGTTTGGGCCAGCTTCCATGCTGTGTAACTCTAAGACTCAGACTCCTGCCCATTGGAACCAGTGCAGCTGAAACTCAGTGGAGTGTGTTAAGGAGAGGAGATAAGATAGCAGGGGACAAAATAAATGAATAAAGAAATATACTCAGGCTATTCACCCAGGTTATTTTGCATGTGATAAATCAAACTTTAATGAATAAAAGAAAATTTAAAAAACTGCAGATGCCAGAAATCTGAAACAAAGACAGGCAGCATCTGTGGAAGAAAAGCAGTTAATGTTTCGGGTCAAGGACCTGTTGTCAGAAGAAGGGTCTGGTCCAGAAACATTAACGTTTTCTCCTTCCACAGATGCTGCCTGCTCAGCGTTTCCAATGTTTTCTGTTTTTGTTTAATCAAAAAAATCCTAGGAACACCATATATATGAAGACTAAACACTTCATGTTATAGGCAGCAATCTAGTGGAGCTATTAAAATGTTATAAAGAGCACAAGATTTATTGGTCACCCAAATCCCAGAGTGGAAGGATTACCTACAGAAAATAGATTTGCATTTATAAAGCACATTATAACCTCAGCTCATCACAAAACGTTTCTCAGCCAGAGAAATTACCCTGAAGTGTAGTCACTGTTAAACTGCAGCAAATAGACAAATACTGCAATCTCCCACAAACAATTACATGATTGATAGTGTCTTTAGGTGTTGGTTGAGGAATAAATATGAGGCAGAACACCATGAAGAACCCTCTTCTCTTCTATGAAATAGTACTAAATGATTTTTTATATCCACTTGACAGGGCAAAAACTACAATGATTTAACACTAAATTTGAAAGTAGCATGTTCAACAGTGCAGGTCTCCTTCAGTACTGAACTAGAGCTTCAATTTTTCCTCTAAAGTCTCTGGAGCAGAACTTGAACAATCTAGTACGACAGACATTTGACTGATTAGGTTTACTATCATTTGAGGAAAGAACAGGACATGTCAGAGCAAGAATACAGAATTGGAGAAGGTGGCAAAAGCACAGCAAAGCCCCCAAATATGAAATCAGTGGCAATTCAGCAGTGTGTAGGATCCTGGGGTGCAATATGAGCACTAAAACTGCAAAGCCAACAAAGTTTAACTAACGCTTCGAATTTAAGAGTTGGGACATAATGTTGCAGCTGTACAAAACATTAGTTAGCCCACACTTAAAGTATTATGTACAGTTCTGGTCACGACACTACAGGAAGGATGTGGTAGCAACAAGAGAGTGCAGAAGAGATTCACCAGGATGTTGCCTGGAATGGAGGGCTGCAGGGTAACCTTATAGAGGAGAGATTGGATAGATTAGGTTTATTCTCACTGAAATGAAGGAGAGTGAAGGGTAACCTTATAGAGGTTTATAAAATTATGAGGGGTATAGATAGGATAGATAGTCAAAATCTTTTTTTCCAGGGCAGGGAAGCCTAGAACTAGAGGGCAAAATTCAAAGGGGATCTGAGGGGTAAGTTTTTCCACATAGAGGGTGGTGAATATCTGGAACCAACTGCTAGAGGAGGTGGTAGAGGCGGGTATAATTACTAATAGAACATCTCTAAGATAATTACAACATCTGAAAGGTATTTGATGGGAACTTGAATAGGAAAGACATAGAGAAATACATGCCCAATGCAGGCAAATGGGATTAGCACACATAGGCATTGTAGTCAGCATGGACAAAGTGTGCTGAAAGGGCCTGTTTCTGTGCTGTAAGTTTCTATGATTCAATACATCACAACACTGCTGGAATAAGGGGAAATGGACAGGGCACAAGCTGTGATTAAAAATGTCATTAATTTCAGAAACTTTTGTTTCTGGAATTATTTTGCAAGTCTTATGCAGTAAATGGATGGGCCAAAGAGATTGGAAAGGTTCAAGTATGTACTTAGTCAAGGTTTTCTTAGCATAAAGATCTATAACGAAGGGACAAAAATTTCAGGAAACAGAAGGAGTAGAGATAAAACTATTTCATCTGAAGAGTGCTAGGGGTCTGGAACTCACTGCCTGAAAGAGATGTTGAGGCAGAAACCTTCAAGTAACTGAACAAGTACCTGATGTGCCATAATGTAGAAGGGGAAGGACTGCAAGCTCGAAAGGAGGTGCAAACTCAAGAGTTCTTTTCCAGTGTGAGCTGAACGTTCTCCTGTGCTGTACATTTCCATGAAATTTCTCAGATTCCTTGTTAGTGGGAGTGCTGCAAATGCCTCAGGCATTGGATAGGGGCATGTGGAATCTATTCAACTGATTGCTATTGAACAAACCATTCCCCTTCACTGGGCCAGGAAACACATATGGGCATCAAGTCATGGCAAGATCAGGAGGGGCAGCAATGCCCACTTTGGTGGAAAGGCCCACCATCTCTCACTAGGGTTCACACAGGAAGCACACCAAGATACCTTAAGCGAGATTCCAGAGGGCGGCCAGAAACTGTGAATTCGGACCCCAGCAGAAGTCGACGCCCTCTGAAGTAGTCCTGAGGGGAGAAAATTAGCAAATAAAAAAACATTTTAAAGGAAGGAGTCTCCCTGCTAGCAGTGAGTTACAAAGCCCCTGCCACAAACATGTGGATTAAACTAGTATGTGACCGACAGATATTCTAGTCACATGACGTACAGCCTTACGGAAGAGCATAAGAGAGCCTACAGCACACAGGGATGGGCAGAATATGAAACAGCAGGTCAGAGGCTGGGTATCTTGTGGTAAATGATTCACCTCTGACACCCTAAAGTCTTTCCACCATCTACAAGGAATGAGGCAGGAATGTGATGGAATACCTGCTACACGCCTGGATGATTCAGGACAAAGCAGTCCACTTGATTGGCACCCCATCTACCACACTAAATATTCATTCCCTTCACTACCAATGCAACGGTGCAATGTGCACCATTTACAAAGTGCACTGCAATTACTTGCCAATGTGACTGTGACAGCAACGCACAAACCCATGAACTTCTGCTGCCAAGAACAACAAGAGCAGCAGGTGCATTGGAACAATGTCATCTGCTGGTTCCCCCACCACCACCACCACCACCACCACCGCCCCCCCCCCCCACCCACCAATATCAACCTCATTTGGAAATATGTCACCAGTCCTTCATCAATGCTGGATCTAAATCCTGGAACTCACTACCCGATAGTATTGAGTACCTTCAACAAAAAGGCTGCAGCAGTTCAAGAAGGCAGCTCATCACCACCTTCTCAATTAGGGATGAACAATAAATCTTGCCATTGATGACAGATCCCAAAAACTGAATAGATAAAATAAAATCATCCTTTCCTTGACATGCAACAACTCTGACTTTCTTTCATTTTGCTCTGAAGAAAATTCCAAATCGGTTCACAACTTGCCTGTTCACAACTATGTGTTTGCTTTCTTGCTCCAAGATCAATTTATGACATTGGTCTACCTGAAGAATTTATGAATTCTTATTATAAAAGCACGTCTGAGGGTGCGAACATTATGTTTCTTTACAAACTGATGTAGGAACTGCTGTCTTTATGGGAGCTTAGAACAGGTAAATTCCAACGTAAATGAGCCCCAGCCAGCTGCATCTCTGGTGATACGTGTGTGAAAACTCCCTTTGTTGAGTGAGAAAGTTAGTCTGTGGATATAATGGGCTTCAAACTATCAGACATATTGTACAGAATGGGGCATCAAACCTAAATGAGATTTCAGCATTGTTTCAATCTCTGTCTGACCAACTGAAACATAACCCATTCTCAGTATACATTGCTCCTTTATGTGAATTTCTCATGGCAATAGCTCTCTCAGAATTTAATTTCTTCCATCATCAAATGTCACAGACATGGACATGGCTAAGAGACAGGTTTTCTAGACAGTTAACTCATTCGTTACTGAGATGCTTTACAGTGTCAGGTGGTCTTTGTTGAGGGCATTCTCTAAAGGGACCACATTGCCACCAAAAAAAGCTACACTTGGTATCTAGTGATGTACCCCAAATGTTCGGTCTTCTGTTACCTCTGAATGCAGGCAAACACAAACCAGGCAGCACAAAAGCAGCATTGCGTGTTCACCACCAAAAACTGTCTCTCTAAATGGATGATGAAAAGAGTTGAGACACAAAAGACTTCAGGTGCTGGAATCTGGAGCAACACACAGAGCTCTGGAGGAACAGCAGGTCAGGCAGCATTTATGGAGGAAAATGGGGTCCAGATGAAGGTTCTTGACCCAAAACATTAACTGTCCGTTTCCCTCCATAGATGCTGCCTGACCTGCTGAGTTCCTCCAGCGCTTTGTGTATTGCTGCTGATGAAAACAGTTACCAGGATTATGCACAGTCAACTCAATTTGTATAAATATCATCTCTTGTAAATAGAAACAGGTTTTAGTCTAATTGACTCAAATTATTAAACTATGCCTCTCATCATTTTAAATATTTCTATAAGGTTGTCCCTCATTTTCCTACATTCCAAGGAATAAAGACCTAGCCTGGCCAACCTCTCCCAGTCCTAGCAACATCCTTGTAAATCTTTCCAGTTTAACCATATCTTTCCTATAACAGGGTGATCAAAACTGTACACAGTACTCCAAGACTGTATACTGCAGAGACTGCAGGTGCTGGAAATCTGGAGCAACACACAAAGGAGCTGGAGGAACTCAGCAGGTCAGGCAACATCTATGGAGGGGAATGGACAGTTGATGTTTTGGGTCAAGACACTTCATCAGGGCAGAGGCCAAACAGCAGCTCTTAAAACACCTCCTCTTACCTACCACTGAACCAGGACCCCACTTAGAATCATCAGGCCACTGTCTCCCTCACCTTCACCAACATCATCATCTCTGGGGATCTCCTCTCTACAGCCTCCAACTTCATTGTTCTCCACCCTGCACCACACATTTCTAACTTTATTCTGATGAAGGGTCTCGACCCGAAACATTGACTGCCTGTTTCCCTCCATAGATGCTGCCTCACCCGCTGAGTTCCTCCAGCTCCTTTGTGTGTTGCAATATTTGTCCTGCTAATTGAAGAGGTTTTCTTTCAGAATTTCTCAATTCTTTCACATATTATTCTGTGAATTTTTAATATTCTGTGACGATTAGCCAAAATAAGGAATTGTTGGATTTAAACAAGGATTATGTAGCATGTGTTCAAGCTGACACCAGTTCATGAAGACAAGCTGAACCAACAGATGCAGGGATTTATTTCATCTCAAGTGCTGCAAGCCAACTCTCTCTGGTGAATCTGACAAAGTTGACATCCACTGCCCATCCCAAGCTGCTCTGAGATGGTGGTGGTGGGACATCCTCTTTAAGTGTTAGAAATGGATCAGACAGAAGGAGGAGGTTGCTCAGCCACTTAACAGGAGGTGGCCTGTGACTGAAAGCACCTGTAATCCAAATTATTTAAAGGTAAATATGGAGGACAGGCACGGTAGTGTAGCGGTTAGCGCAACGCTATTACAGTGCCAGCAACCTGGGTTCAATTCCAGCCGCTGTCTGTAAAGAGCTTGTACGTTCTCCCCATATCTGCATGGGTTTCCTCCGGGTGCTCTAGTTTCCTCCCACATTCCAAAGATGTACGGGTTAGGAGCTGTGGGCATGCTACGTTGGTGCCGGAAGCGTGGCAACACACGCGGGCTGCCCCCAGAACACTTTACGCAAAGAGATGTATTTCACTGTGTGTTTCGATGTACATGTGACTAATAAAGAAATCTTATCTTATCTAAGGTGCTTTAGCGAGATTTATTTTTACATTATTGGGATTTAGCTTCATAACAGACATTTTAATGTCAAAAATTCCAATTTTTAGAAAAAATTACAATGAACACATTCTCCACATTGCTAGTCCAGGCCTTGAGACCACTACTCTAGTATCACAATCACCACACTATAATTCTGCACCCACATCCATGAGTTACATAGAATATTGTAGTCCAGTGACAAAAGAAAGGATAGGGTGGGGACGTAAACACAGATGCACATGCCCGCACACACATTCCCCTCCAATGGAAGGCCCAAAAACAAATGGCTTGCAGTGTCACTTTTGAATGGCAATACTCCTTAAACTGTTTATTTTATGTGTTCTATGTCAACTACATGAATATAAATAATTTTGTACAAGTCTTTTTCTTTGAAAAGGTGCTTCCCTCAGCTTTCAAGACATTAGTCTTCTTCAGGCTGATGGTCAACCTAAAGTCCTGGCAGGCTCTTGAGAAGCTGTCCATGAGGCTTTGCAGTTGCTCTTCAGAGTGTGTTGCCAGTGCCGCGTCGTCTGCAAACAACATGTCCCTGATGAGTACTTCACGAACCTTGGTTTTCGCCCTTAGCCGGGACAGATTAAACAGCCTCCCGTCCAATCTGGTGTGGAGGTAGACACCATCTGTTGATGTTCCAAAGGCGTGCTTCAGCATGACTGCGAAGAAGATGCCGAACAGGGTGGGGGCGAGCACACAGCCCTGCTTCACACCACACTATAATTCTGCACCCACATCCATGAGTTACATAGAATATTGTAGCCCAGTGACAAAAGAATGTTGAAGGCCTCCGAAGAAGAGCCATCAAACTGAACCACGTCTTTCATGTCTGTGTGGAATGACTGAACTATCCTGAGGATCCTCGAGGGACAACCAATCCTGGTGAGGATTCTAAACAGGCCGTCTCTGCTCACAAGGTCGAAGGCCTTTGTGAGGTCAATAAAAGCAACGTAGAGCAGTTGTCTTTGCTCTCTGCATTTCTCTTGTAGCTGTTGAAGGGAGAAGATCATGTCGATTGTAGAGCGTTCTGACCTGAAGCCACACTGAGATTCGGGATATACCCTTTCGGTGATTTTCTGCAGTCTGTTCAGGACCACACAGGCGAAAACTTTCCCGATGATGCTCAGCAAAGATATCCCCCTCTAGTTGTTACAGTCGCTTCTGTACCCTTTGTTCTTATATAGGGTGACAATGTTGCAGTCTGTCATGTCCTGCGGCACTGTTCCCTCTTTCCAACACTGGCAGAGTAGTTCGTGCAGGTGATTTAGTAGGACACCCTTAGCGCACTTGATGGCCTCTGGTGGAATGCCATCCAATCCAGGTGCCTTCCCAGTGGGCAGGCTGTCGATGGCTTTACTCAGCTCTTCAGCAGTCGGCAGTGCATCCAATTCCTCCATGATAGGCAGGCATTCCACGGCATCTAGCGTGCTGCCCGAGATGCTGTTTTCCCTGGAGTAGAGTTCGGAGTAATGTTCCACCCAGCTCTCCATCTGCTTGCCTTTGTCTTTGATGGTCTTGCCTGTTTTGGTTTTCAGTGGTACTGACTTGCTCTGGGTTGGACCAATGGCTTTCTTGATCTCCTCGTACATTCCACGGATGTTGCCTGTGTCAAATGATAACTGGATGCTTTTGCAGAGTTGTAGCCAGTAGTCATTTACATCATCAACAACTACGAGCTGGAGGTAGTCCACGAGTTCACATACCTGGTTTCACCAACACAGACAGTCTCTACCTAGACTCCGAGATCAACAGACGGATCGGACGAGCAGCCTCAACATTCGCCAGGCTGGCAAAGCGAGTCTGGGAGAACAGAAAGCTGACAACACACACCAAGGTTGCAGTCTACAGGGCCTGCATCCTCAGCATGCTGCTTTACGGCAACGAGACCTGGAGCCTCTACTCCAGATAGGAGCGGCGTCTTAATGTCTTCCACCTTCGTAGCCTGAGACGCATCCTGGACATCAAGTGGACTGACAGAGTCACCAAAAACGAGGTCCTGACCTGTGCTCAGATACCCAACCCCTTCACCCTGCTTCAACAACATCGTCTCCGCTGGCTGGGCCACGTACATCGCATGCCAGATGGGAGGATTCCAAAAGACCTGCTGTACGGGGAGTTGGCCTCCAGCAAGAGAGCGCAAGGACAGCCCCATCTTCACTTCAAAGATGTCTGTAAGAGAGATATGAAGTCACATGAACGTCGAGAGGTGGGAAGAAATTGCAAGCGATCGCTCTCGCTGGAGGCTGGAACTACACAGAGGTCTGAAACAAGGAGAAGAGAAGTGGAGGCTAGCTGCTGAAGAAAAGTGCACTCACTGGAAAAACAGCACCAAAGCAACACAGGAGGACAGCGCCTTCGAGTGCAGTCGCTGCAGCCGAGACTGTCACTTCCGTGTAGGCCTCTATGGTCACAATAGACACTGTTCTACCACTACTGATGAAGCAAGGCTCTCCATGCACAGACCCATGGTCTCGCGAGACTAACGGATGCCACCACATAACATCATCCACTAGCAACAGAACCACGTATGGACGTGACCTGAAAATGTGGGACGCCAAGACGAGCTCCAGCAGATTACCTTAAATCCTACATTCCTTCAGAGGAAGGAAAAGTCTAGGGGTGAACTTCAATGTTAACTTTTAATTATATTAAACTGTTCCATAAATAAAATTCAATCGAGAAGCATTTAACCATGAATACTCAGCAAATTCGGTTATTTTATGGACTAGTAACCAGTGGTCTAAACTGGTCCAAAAAACAAACTGCCAGAGGAGCTCAGTGGGTCAGGCAGCATCTGTGGAGGCAGAGGGATGGTCGATGTTTCAGGTCGAGACTGCATCAGGACTGAAAGTGTGGAGAGGAGATAGACAGGTGAGAGAAAGGGGTCGGGAGGTGATAGGTGGACCAAGGAGGGGTGAGGGATGATGCGCAAATGAAGCCAAGTGGGGGAGGGAAGGGGTGGAGTTAGGAGAGAATGGCTGGTTGCTGATAGTAGGGAGATAAGGAGAGAGAGGAAGGGAAGATATAGCCAGGTGGGTAGGGGAGGGTGAATGTAGAGACAGAAGCTGGAAGGTGATGTGGACATACAAGTCTGCTAATGCTAGAATCTGATAAAGTAAGGAGTGTTATAAGTGGAACCAGGTAAGGAAGGGAAGATGGGCAGATGGTATCAGTTGGGAGAGGGGGTAGGAGACCCAGAAGGTTAAGTGTCTGGGTGACAGGCAGACAGAACAATCTGGGAGAAGAGAACATAACTGGGTAGCGGGGGCTGGGGGGGACAATGGGATAAAACTGGGGAGGGGGTGAAAGAACCTGGATGGATGAAGAGAGAAAGGAACACAGGGAATGTGGGTTATCTGAAATTGGAAAATTCAATGTTCACTTATCATACTCCAGCATCTCCACCTGTCACCTTCCACCCTCCCCTCCCCTCCTCCCCACAGCTCCATCTGGCGCCTTTCCCTCTTCCTCATCTGTCTCTACCTATCACCCACCAGCCGCCATCTCCCAACTTCACATCTCCCCCTCCGGGCTCCATCTGCCCATCAGCCCTTTCCTCACCTGGTTCCACCTATCACCCGCCAGCCCCTGCCTCACCCCTCCCTCTCACCCCTTTAAACAGGCCATCTCCCCTCTACACTCTCAGTCCTGATGCATGGTCTCAACCAGGAACGTTGACCATTCTTCTGCCTTCACAGGTGCTGCCTGACCTGCTGAGTTCCTCCAGCAGTTTGTTTTTTTCCTCCAGATTACAGCTTCTGCAGTCTTGTGTTTCTGGTCAAAACTGAATTCAAACCTTCAACTAGTTTAATTTAAATATGGAAATAAGGGGACCACAAAGCTGCTAGATCATTGTAAAGACCCAAATGGTTTACTATTATTCTACAGGGAAGTAAACTGGCATTGTTGCTGATCCAGCTGGGAGTTTGGTGTTTGGGCATGAAAACTGCATGACCAGCCCATTGTAGCTGACGGATTGCAAATAAGGCCAAAGCACTGGCCTGAGAGAGGACAACAACATTGGTTTATTTATCCTTCCAGTGAATTTGGAGGATTTTGCAGAGACAACATTGGTGTTTTTTTTTGATGCCTCATGGTATTCTAGATCTCAGAAGCATTTATCCATGCAGGAATCATCACTGCCCGGTAGACTATGAGTTCTGTGACAGATCTTCGAAAACCCTTTCCCTCAATCAACCAAAGCCTCTGTTGGCACATTGAAGATGGTGGTGAATTTCATCACTGATGTCTGCCTTTGCTGAGTGATGATCCCCAAGATATGAAAAGTAGACCACGTTTTCCAAGATCTCATCATGAACCTTTATTTCAGAGGACAGCATGGTTCAGCAGGGGCAGGTTGGTAATGATCTTTGCCTTCTGATGTTAAGTGTCAGGCCCATCCTCTCATATGCTTTTAGCATGGTGACAGCTTGTAGTTCAGACTGTGAATGTGCACAAACATCAACATCATCTGCAAACTGCAATTCGACTCCTGAGTTTGGGGAACCTTGGTTCTGAGGTTGCCATGGGTTGAACAGCTTCCATTAGTTCTGAAGATTAGTTCCACTCCCATGGGAAGCTTGTTGGAGGCAAGATACAGCATTGCAGTAAGAAAGATTGAGAAATATGTTAAGGCAATGATGCAGTCTTGTTTGACACATCTTCAATGGAAATGGTCCTATTGTGGACCCACTGATTAACATCAAGGTTTGCATTCTGTTATGGAGCATGGACGGAGATGAATTTCTGTGGGCAGCTGAATTTGAGATGGATGTTCTACAGCCTTTCCTGATTGATACAAGTGAAAAGCTTTAATGAGGTGGTTGATGCTGCTTCCTGCATTTCTTTGGAAGCTGTTGCTCTATGAAGATCACGTCCACTGTACCTGTGGATGGACAGAATTGATCATGTGATTTGGGGAGCAGCTCTTCAACCACTCAAAGTGGTAGTCGAGGAGGACCCTGCCAATGATCTTCCCCGTGGCAGAGAGCAGAGAGACACCACTGTAGCTACCACAGTCAGACATCTCATTTCTTGAAGGCATTGCAATTATGATTCTACAAAATTCTGTGCCCCTGAGGGCTTTGGATGCTCAGTCATTGAATAGATTTAAGACATAGATGAATAGATTTTTGGGAGTTAAATAGAACATGGAACAGCACAGCACAAGAACAGGACCCTCAGCCCATGATGTTGTGCTGAACTAATTAAACTAGTAATTAAATGCTTAACTAAACTAATCCCTTCTGCCTACACAATGTCCATATCCCTCCATTCTGTGCACATCCATGTGCCTATCTAAGGGCCTCTTAAATGCCTCTATCATATCTGTCTCCACTACCACCCCTGGCAGCACATTCCAGGCATCCACCACTCTCTGTGTAAAACAAAACCTGCCCTGCACATCTCCTTTGAACTTACCTCCTCTCACTTTAAATGCTCTCTAGTATTAGACATTTTGACCCTGGGGAAAAGATACCAGCTATCTACCCTACCTATGCCTCTCATAATCTTATAAACCTTTATCAGGTCTCCCCTCAGCCTCCACCGCTCCAGAGAAAACAACCCAAGTTTGTCCAACCTCTCCTTATCGCACGTGCCCTCTAATCCAGTCAGCATCTTGGTAAATCCCTGGTAAATGATTTGGGATATGGCAGGGAATCGGAACGGATTAGTCATGACCTAATCAAATGGCAGAGTGGCCTTCTCCTGCTCCTATATGTTATGTTCTTTAATTTTATCATACTACAACCATTCTTTCCCTGAGGATTCTTTATTAAAAGCTTACCAATTAATCTTGTCTCATTACACAACACTAGACCAAAAATAGCCTGTTCTCTCTTTGGTTGCTTGACATTTGGGAGATGGGACTTTAACTGACGCAGTCACAATAGGCTGAAAGGCCTCCTTCTGCATCGTAAATGTTCTATGATATTGTGCTGGGAAGCGTTTTCTGTGATGAATGCCCCACAACAATACAAGCCCTCTGAAGAGATTTAGAGAGCTTGTGTAATGTGCAATAAATGCTGGTCTTCTCAGCAATAACTGCAACCCAAGAAAGAATGAATTGAAATTGATTAATTCCTAGGATCATGGAAATATTCTGTGCACTTTTGAAATGTATCACCAGTCCTTAATTGTTTTAATATTGGCTTTGTGCTGCCCATGCTTAAAAGGCACATCCTGTGCAGCTGGCAACAACTCCAGTCATTAAGGCCAGCCACTGAGATGACCCACTAGCAATCCAGCTGCACAAGAAAAAAAAGCTTCTGGAATGAAGACACTAGCCACTAAACCCTTTACAAAAGCAGCCATTGTTGCTAAAGAACAATACATAGCCTTTGAGCCATCATGTGACTTTGATCAGAGATGACCATGGTTGGGAATTAAATATTACAGGGGACTTGATATTTAGAAGGGTTTGAATCAGTAGCAAATGACCAGAAATTTAATGAGGATAAATTTTTGCAGTAAATAAACATGGAAAAAAGAGATTCTACAATGAAGTAAACAGAGTTAAAAAGATGTAGGTCCCAGCGACAATGAGCGGAAATTGTTATTAAAAATAAAGAAATGACTAAGACATCAATCATTTTTTTTCTCTGTCTGCATTTGGGATAAACCAAGTAATTACTATTTAACTTCAGTGGTGGACAGATCAATGAAATCCATTGTCCCCAACAGTATGAACCTTTATTACAATGGCACAGATTAAATCAGGAACAGTCAGCCTGGACTTGCTACAGAAAGGTCTTATGTAATGTGAATCAACTTTTCAGAGAAGATAACAAGGCAGGCTATGCATTTGATGTTGTCTGCTTGGATGTTGTCTAGGCTTTTGACTTTTGACAGGGTCCCACATGGCAGGCTGGTTAAAAACAAAGTAAAAGTCCATGTGGTCCATGGGAGTGTGGCAAATTTGATCCAAAACTGACAGTGGCAGGAAGCAAAGGGCAGTGGTTGATATGGGGTTTTATGCCTGAAAGGTGGTTACCAGTGGAGTGCAGTTTAATCCCCATTTCAATGACAGGATTATCTTTCCTCTGGCAGGACAGCCTAGAACAAAGGAACAATCTTGGAGAAGGAATCAGCTATTTAGGATTTGAGGAGAAATTTCCTCACAGAGGATGCAAGCCGTTGGAATTCTCCACCTTTTGAAGGCTGGGGACATTCAGTCATAACTATGTTCTAGTCTGAAACTGATAGATTTTTGGAATCAGGGGGCATAGAAGCATGGATTTGAGACAAATTATCTTATTAAAAGGTAGCTCAAAGAGTCATTTAGCCTACTTTTGCATCTTTTTTTAATGTTCGTTTAGAAAAAAAAGTCAGATATGTGAAGCATACTCACAGATAAGATATCTTTATTAGTCACATGTACATCAAAACACACAGTGAAATACATCTTTTGCGTAGAGTGTTCTGGGGGCAGCCCGCAAGTGTCGCCATGCTTCTGGCGCCAACATAGCATGCCCACAGTTTCCTAACCTGTACGTCTTTGGAACGTGGGAGGAAACCCGAGCACCCGGAGGAAACCCACGCAGACACGGGGAAAACATACAAACCCCTTACAGACAGTGGCCGGATTTGAACCCGGGTCACTGGTGCTGTAAAGTGTTACACTAACCACTACACTATCGTGCCTGCCCAACACTGGCAAAGATACAGTTGAATAAAACAAACAAGAATTAGAATGGCCTCCTCCCGTGCTTACGTTACAGTGCCTGATGCTACACATTTTCCCTCAGTTCTGGCAGGACTATCCCACCGCAGATAGCATCAACTACAACCCCACCTCAACATCACCAGTTAGATACCAATACACACAACCCAGCAACACATACGATACAGCAAGCAGCAAAACCAGTGCTGGCAGCTTGATCACTTCTGAACCAAAGGCACTGAGAGAAGCTGCATATCTTCACACCCTATCTCAAATCTGACTGCTTCCTCATTTTCTTATATTATATCTAGATTTTATACTTTGATTTCATACACTTCTCATTAGCCTATGTAATTCCTTTCAAGTTCCCCTCACACATCATTTATGACTTAAAAATATATAAATTGGAGAGTTTAAAACTTTCATTTTGATATTTATCCACGTCTTAATATTGTCTCCCAACCACTCAGCACAAATAGCATTCTCACTGTAACAGATCACTGCAATTGCCCACAGTCAACTATACACACTCAGACACAGGAA
The DNA here is from genome assembly GCF_009764475.1 of Pristis pectinata. Taxonomy (NCBI): domain Eukaryota; kingdom Metazoa; phylum Chordata; class Chondrichthyes; order Rhinopristiformes; family Pristidae; genus Pristis; species Pristis pectinata. The sequence continues at coordinate 5,376,514 of NC_067409.1, read as the reverse complement.
TGCATGCACAGCAGACATGGATAGCTCTATGCACATACTACGACAAACAATTGATAGATCTATTCGCATACAGCTACAAAGAAATTCAGTTCTGCAGCTGAGTTAGTAGAATTTATTAGTTTTTTTTGCAGGATTGAAGTACAGGTATATAACAATAAGAGTCTGCACAGTTTTACATAATGTAACTGTACACGATATTAAGTCATTGCTTTGTGAATCAGTAGTGTTCATCTATCCTTTGATATGCTTAAAGCTTCTTTATGAGCTCATCCTTGAATGTTCCCACACATATCTTTTTAATATTTGGCACAGTTCACAGCTATAGCTATATAAAAGATGATTTGCTTTGTTGAATGTAGGACCAGATTAAGCTGTACTAGTTCTATAGAAACCACCATTTCTCCCTGCAGCAAGCTTACCACTTGCACTGTTAAATCACTGAACCAGGAAAGTTGCATGCCACCACTATATTCCACAAAGAACAAGCACCTTCCCACAAGGAATTGGTATGCGATCATCCCATATTAAATACCACTCACCTCCTGGAAGCCAATTTGGAATCAGCCTATAGAAAAGACACAAGACTATCTTTTGTAACCTTTGAACCTAGCCCCTCACCTTAAATGCTCTCAAGTATTAGACATTTCGATCCTGGGAAAAAGATACTGGCTATCTACCCATCTATGTCTCTCATAATCTTATAAACCTCTACCTTTATTTTGTAATCTTTTGAAATGTTTACTATTAAAAGTTATTTTAAAAACAATACAATTTGAAGCATCAGCTAAAAAAGCTTATCAGCAAACCTGATCCCATGAAACAAGGGCAAGTTGAAAGGCAGGGATTAATCAGAGACAGCTATCTGGTTTTGTCGAGGGCAGATCATGTTTAACCAATTTGATTAAAAGTTCTGAAGAGGTAACAAATTGTATTGTTGAGAGCAGGACAGTAGATGTGATTTACAAGGACTTTCGTAAGGCCTTTGAACAGATCCCACATGAGGGACTGGTTCAAAAGGTTAGCAGCAAATTGACATACTGGATCCAAAACTGGCTTGGCAATAAGTGACAGAAGGTGATGCTAGAGGGTTGTTTTTGCAATTAGATGCCTGTGAGTAGTGGTGTCCCACAAGGACTGGTCCTGGCACCCTTGCGGTTTGTAATACATGGACATGGGTGCAGGAGGCATGATCAGCAAGTTCACGGATGACACAAAGATTGGTAGAGTTGTTGATAGTGTATAAGGCAGTCTTAGTCTGAAGAGAGATGCTGAGGTGTTGGTGAGATGGGCTGAAAATTTTAGGATGGAGTTTAATCCAGACAAATGAGCTGATGCATTTTGGGTGCACTAATGAGGCTAGGACATACCCATGAATGGTTGGGTCTTGGTGAGTGCTGAGTAACAGACAGACCTCATAGTAAAAGTCCATAGATCCATGAAGGTGGGAATACAGATAGATAATGTGGTTAGGAAGGCATATGAGATACTGGCCTTCATTATTTGTGGCACTGAATACAGAAGTAGGGAGATTATGCTCCAACTTTATAAAAATTTGGTCAGACCTCAGCTGGAGTACTGTGTGCAGTTCTGGTCATCATGCTATAGGAAGGATGTGATAGCACTGGAGACGGTGCAGAGGAGATTCACCAGGATGTTGCCTGGGATAAAGCAGTTCAGTTATGAGGAGAGACTGGAGAAGCTAGATCAGTTCTCCCTGCAGCAGAGCAGATCAAGAAAGGGCATGATTGAGGTATACAAAATTATGAGGGGTACAGATATGGTAAACCACAGGAATGTTTTCTGCATAAGCATTAAGAGATGGGAGCAATACGGAATGGTGCCCAATGGTCAGCATGGATGAGTTGGGCCAAATGGCCTGTTTCCATGCTGCAAGGTTCTATGACTATGAGCAAGTGGCACCATAGATACAAAATGTGGTTTGTTATGAAAACAGTTGTGCTGAAATTAAAAGCAGAAAGCTACAGATGCTGCAAATTTGAAATAACAACAGAAACTGCTGGAAACGGAAGGTCATGCAGCGTCTGTAGAGAGGTGAATAGGAAACAACGTACAGGGTTGATGATCCTTCATCAGTTATGGCTGTTTCTCAGGCTGGAGAAAGGTATTCAGTAGGCTATTCCATTCAGAGTCTATCCCATTTAGCAGAATGGTACGCAAACAAAAGCTTTTCACTGTATCTCGGTACACATGACAATAATAAACCAATACCAATAATGCCTCATACCATAAGGCAAGTGTCCATGGTATGAAGATCAGACTACGCCTTCAGGAGGACTTTGGGTGCTCAATGTTGTCTTGGACAGATTCTTCTGAGCAGGCAAATTAGTAGGAACAGAATCAAATTTGATTATTTCCTCTCGAGTAAGGAAAACAGAGATTGGGTGACTGCTTTGTCGAACACCCCCTTCAGTCTGAAAATGCAACCCGGAGCTGCCAATTGGCTGTCATTCCAGTTCTCTGCTCCACTCCCTCTCTAGCCTCCTACAGTGTTCCAATAAAATGCAATGCAAGTTCTCAGTACAGCATCTCATCTCCCAACTAAGCACACTGCTGTCTTCCAGAGTGAACCACGATTTCAACTGTTTCGGTAATCAGACAGTGCAAGGTAATACTCCAAATTTCCAGAACTTCCCGTTTTTAAATCCTTTCTTGTTAATTTCCTGTGAGTCTTTGGACATCTTGCCAAACCAAGCTGTGGGGGCAGAAACTTGGGAATATCTAAGGTTGAGCTAGACAGATTTCTAGTCAGTAAGAGTTATGCAAGAGGGCAGAAAGGTGGACCTGAGGACTGTCAGATCAACGATGATTCTCTTGAATGGCAGACCAAGAACAAGAAGCACAACTGCCTACTCCTGTTCCCATTTCTGGTCTTACAAAAGGGTTACAATAAAAATTTTAAAACCTTAGGTTTGTTTTTGTTAATCTGGTATTTCTCAGGTTCCATCTGCTGCCCTTAAAGGGGTGGACAGTGACACAGGTGTAATCCCAAATCTTCACCACCTTCCCTGAGTACTCATTCTTCATGAGTCTGAGCCATCAAATGTCAGTGGGTTGTTCAACTGTGGGGTGGGTAACACAACCAAACCTAACTGTGCCCTCACACAGTAGTGCATAGAGGCAGTGATTGAAAGTCATCAGAGCAGGAAATTGTTGCAAAAAAAATGTTCCTTAAACTTTAAACTCTTTTCCTGTACTTAAAACTGCAAACCCTCTGGTTACTGACTCCTTCTTACAATCATGGCAGTTTCTCCTTATTTTTTCTTATCATAATTTTGTACACCTCTATCAAATCTTCCTTAACCTTCTCTCCTCTAGGGTTTAAACTCCAGCTTCTCCAATCTCACCACATAATTGAAACGTCCTCCACCCTGTTGCCATTCAAATAATTTTCTCTTCATCCCCGACCAAAGCCTTGACATTCTTCCCACATTTGGATACAATAATTCATCTGTAGTAGCCCTCCCCAGTAAGTTACAGAATTTACCATTATTTCCTTGCCAAGGAAATATGATTTTTTGTTTCCAAAATTAAAAAGCCCAATTTCATCAATTTGCCTCATTAGCTTCAAAGATTTGTGTCTGCAGAATCTCAGATCTCTTTTCCTGCAGCCCCATTAAATTTGTTCCATTCTCTATTTTCATCTTTCCTTCCAAAACTTATGACTTCTTATTTGCAAAAGCTTAATATCAAGAGCACTGCATTAGCCACAATGGTTCCAGGACGACACAGATGGACATCTTTCTTTAAGCACAGGAGGCTATTCAATCCACCATCCCCGCACCAGGTCTTTGTAAGAGCAGCCAGTTTAGTTCCATGTTCCAGCTTGTCCCCCATTATCCTGCAAGTTCATGTCCAGTTACCTTCTGACAGTTCACAATGGAATCTGCTTCTGCTACCCTTTCAAGTATGAGCCCAGACCTTAACAATTCGCTATAAAGTTCTGGTCGCCTCATTATAGGAAGGATGTGGAAGCATTGCAACGGGTGCAGAGCAGATGTACCAGGATGCTGCCTGATTTAGAGAGTATGCATTATGAGGAGAGACTAAGGGAGCTAGGGCTTTACTCTTTGGAGAGAAGGAGGATAAGAGGAAACATGAGAGGTGTACAAAATATTAAGAGGAATAGATACGGTAGACAGCCAGTGCCTCTTTCCCAGGGCACCAATGCTCAATACAAGAGGGCATGGCTTTAAAGTAATGGGTGGGAGGTTTAAGGGAGATATCAGAGGGAGGTTTTTCACCCAGAGAGTGGTTGGGGCATGGAATGCGCTGCCTGGGGTGGTGGTGGAGGCAGGTATATTGAAGTTCAAGAGATTGTTCAATAAGCATATGGAGGAATTTAAAATAGGGGGATATGTGGGAGGAAGGGGTTAGATAGTCTTAAGCGAGGTTTAAAGGTCGGCACAACATGCTGGGCCGAAGGGCCTGTATTGTGCTGTACTGTTCTATGGTTCTATAAAAATGTTTCAACAATGCTGAGGTGGAGAGCTTCAAGTTCCTAGGTGTAAACATCACCAATAGCTTGTCCTAGTCCAAATACGTAGATGCCATGGCCAAGAAAGCACACTAGTGCCTCTACTTCCTCAGAAGGCTAAGGCATGTCTCCATTGACCCTCACCAATTTTTATAGATGCATCATAGAAAACATCCTATCCAGATGCATCAAGGCTTGGTATAGCAACTGCTCTGCCCAAGACCGGAAGAAGCTGCAGAGAGTTGTGGACACAGCTCAGCACATCACAAAAACTAGCCTCCCCTCCATGGACTCTGTCTACACTTCTCGCTGCCTCAGTAAAGCAGCCAACATAATCAAAGACCACACCCACCCCAGACATTCTCTCTTCTCCACCCTCCCATCAGGCAGAAGATACACTTCCCTTTGTACTACCTCAATGTACTGATGTTGTGAAATGATGTATGGATAGCATGCAAAATGAAGTATTTCACTGTACCTCGGTACATGTGACAATAATAAACCAGCTACCAATTACCCCTCATTCTTTTGCTAATCATTCCAATTTTACGATCATAAACCAAGTGTTTCCTTACATAGTAAACCCATTATTTTGAACATCTTTATTACATCCCTCCACTGCGCGGGCAGCTTAAAAAGGAAACAGCCTATAGAGCGGGCAGCGTCAGAGCGGGCCGCGGAGTGAGAGGCAGCAGAGTGTTCTGGGCTTTGGCTCAAGGGGCTTCAGCGTGAAGGGGCAAGGAGGGTAAGTAGCTGGTAAGTAGGTAAAGCCAAGGTTTAGCTTTTGGTCATTATAGATTTGTAGGTGGGACTAACTGGGGAAAAAAAAAGGTAGTCAGCTGGAGGACATGGTGGTGTGCTGCAGCTGTTTGATATGGGAACTCGTGGACCTTGCTGCCGTCCAAGATGGCCACATCTGCAGTAAGTGCTTGAGGCTGGACGAACTTCGGCTTAGAGTTGATGAGCTGGAGTCGCAGCTACAAACACTGCGCAGCATAAGGGAGGGAGAGAGTTATGTAGACACGGTGCATCAGGTGACAGTCACCCCCCTTAGGGCAGGTATATCTGAGGTTCAGGAGGCAGATAGAATGGTGACGGTCAGGGGAGGGAAGAGGAAGAAGAAGTCAGGCAGGCAGACAGGACAGAGAGCCCCGGAGGATGTTCCCCTCAGTAACAAGTTTTCTGCCTTGGAAGCTGTTGAGGGGGATGACCTGCAGGGGTCTAGCTGCAGTTACCAGGTCTCTGGCACTGGGGCTGGTACTGCTGCTCAGAAGGGAAGGGTGGGAAAGAGACATGCGGTAGTGATAGGGGACTCGATAGTCAGGGAAACAGATAGGAGGTTCTGTGGCAGTGAGCATGAATCCCGGATGGTATGTTGCCTCCCAGGTGCCAGGGTCCGGGATGTCACTGATCGGGTCCACAGAATTCTTGAGTGGGAGGGACAGCAGCCAGAAGTTGTGGTCCATATTGGCACCAATGACATAGGTAGGAAGAGGGATGAGGTCCTGAAGAGTGAGTTCAGGGAGCTAGGCAGAAAATTGAGGAACAGGACCTCAAGGGTAGCAATCTCAGGATTGCTGCCAGTGCCACGTGATAGTGAAGGTAGGAATAGAAGGAGGTGGTAGATAAACATGTGGCTGAGAAGTTGGTGCAGGAGGGAGGGTTTTAGATTTCTGGATCATTGGGATCTCTTCTCGGGAAGGTGGGACCAGTACAGAGAGGATGGGTTACACCTGAACCAGAAGGGGGCCAATATCCTTGCAGCGAGATTTGCTAAGGTGGTACAGGAGGGTTTAAACTAGTTTGTGAGGGGGAAGGGAACCGGAGGAGTAGGTCAGAGGAAGAAGGGAATGGGGAAAAGTTAGATCAAACAGGTAGAGAGGCTTTGGGGAAGGAGAAGCAGAATACAGGCTATAAAAGTAGTAAGGTAGATGGACTGAAGTGTGTTTACTTAAATGCAAGAAGTGTCAGGAATAAGGGGGATGAACTGAGGGCTTGGATAAGTATGGGGGACTATGATATCGTGGCTATTACTGAGACGTGGCTGACGTCAGGAGAGGAGTGGATATTGAATATTCCTGGTTTTCGGTGTTTTAAGAGGGATAGGGAAGGGGGGAGAAGAGGTGGAGGGGTGGCGATACTGGTCAGGGACACTGTTACGGCTGTGGAAAAGATGGATGTTGTAGAAGGATCATCTCTAGAGTCCGTATGGGTGGAGTTAAGGAACAAGAAAGGAGCAGTTACTCTACTAGGAGTATTCTATAGGCCCCCCGGTAGCAGCAGAGATATAGAAGAGCAGATTGGCAGGCAGTGTTTGGAGAGAAGCAGAAATAACAGGGTTGTTATAATGGGAGACTTCAACTTCCCAAATATAGACTGGAACCTGCTTAGTGCCAAAGGTTTAGATGGGACAGAATTTGTTAAATGTGTCCAGGAGGGATTCCTGACACAGTATGTTGACAGGCCGACTAGAGGGAATGCCATGTTAGATCTAGTTTTAGGAAATGAACCGGGACAGGTGAAGGATCTATTGGTGGGTGAGCATTTGGGGGACAGTGACCATTGCTCCATAACCTTTAAAATTGTCATGGACAGGGACAGGTGCAGAGAGGACAAGAGGTTTTTCAATTGGGAAAGGGCTAACTACGAGGCTATAAGGAGAGAACTTGGGAGTGTAAATTGGGATGTCCTTTTTGAAGGAAAATGTACCATGGGGATGTGGTCGATATTCAGGGATCTTATGCAGGATGTTAGGGATAAATATGTCCCGGTGAGGCAGAGAAGGAATGGCAGGGTGAAGGAACCGTGGGTGACGAGAGACGTGGAACGACTTGTTAGGGAGAAGAAGGTAACATACGTGAGGTATAAGCAGCAAGGTTCAGACAGGGCCCGTGAGGAATATAGGGTAGCGAGGAAGGAACAAGAAAGGGCTGAGGAGAGCTAGAAGGGGACATGAAAAGGCTTTGGCTAGTAGGGTTAAGGAAAATCCCAAGGCCTTTTTCAAGCGCGTGAAGGGTAGTAGGATGGCTAGGGTGAAGGTAGGTCCGATTAAGGACAAAGGTGGGAGAATTTGCCTGGAGGCGGCGGAAGTGGGAGAAGTTCTCAATGAGTACTTCTCTTCGGTATGCACCAGGGAGAGGGGTCTTGATGATGCGGAAGGGAGTGCTGGTAGGGGTAATGTTCTCGAGGTTGTTGATATCAAGAGAGAGGATGTGTTGAAGTTGTTAAATAATATTAAGACAGATAAATCTCCAGGGCCTGACAGGATTTTCCCCAGGCTGCTTCGAGAGGCTAGGGAGGAGATTGCTGAACCGCTGGTAAGGATCTTTGAGTCCTCGTTGTCTACGGGGGTGGTGCTGGAGGATTGGAGGATTGCGAATGTGGTCCCCTTGTTCAAAAAAGGTAATAGGGATAGGCCAGGGAATTATAGACCGGTGAGTCTCACGTCTGTGGTGGGTAAGCTGTTAGAAAGGATTCTAAGGGATAGGATTTATGAACACCTAGAGAATCATGGACTGATTAGGGACAGCCAGCATGGCTTTGTGAAGGGAAGATCTTGCCTCACAAGCCTGATAGAGTTCTTTGAGGAGGTGACCAGGAAGATTGATGAGGGCAGTGTGGTGGATGTGGTTTACATGGATTTTAGTAAGGCATTTGATAAGGTTCCTCATGGTAGGCTTCTTCAGAAGGTCAGAGGCCGAGGGATCCAAGGAAGCTTGGCTGTGTGGATTAGGAATTGGCTTGCATGCAGAAAGCAGAGGGTTGTGGTGGAAGGAGTGCCCTCGGATTGGAAGGCAGTGACTAGTGGTGTCCCGCAGGGATCGGTTCTGGGACCTCTACTTTTTGTGATATTTATAGATGACTTAGATGAGGGGGTGGAGGGCTGGGTTAGTAAGTTTGCAGACGACACTAAGATAGGCGGTGTTGTGGATAGTGTGGAGGGCTGTCGGAGCTTACAGAGGGATATTGATAGGATGCAGAGCTGGGCTGACAAGTGGCAGATGGAGTTCAATCCGGAGAAGTGTGAGGTGGTACACTTTGGAAGGACAAACTCCAGGGCAGAGTACAGGGTAAACGGCAAGGTACTTGGCAGAGTGGAGGAGCAGAAGGATCTGGGGGTTCATATTCACAGTTCGTTGAAAGTTGCCTCACAGGTGGAAAGAGCAGTTAAGAAGGTCAATGGGATGTTGGCTTTCATAAGTCGCGGGATTGAGTTTAAGAGCCGCGAGGTTATGATGCAGCTTTACAAAACTCTAGTTAGGCCACATTTAGAGTACTGTGTTCAGTTCTGGTCGCCTCATTATAGGAAGGATGTGGAGGCATTGGAGAGGGTGCAGAGGAGATTTACCAGGATGCTGCCTGGATTGGAGAGTATTGAATATGAGGAGAGGCTTAAGGTGCTAGGGCTTTATTCACTGGAAAGGAGGAGGATGAGAGGAGACATGATAGAGGTATATAAAATATTGAGAGGAATAGATAGAGTAGACAGTCAGCGCCTCCTTCCCAGGGCACCAATGCTCAAGACGAGAGGTCATGGCTTTAAGGTTATGGGTGGGAGGTTCAGGGGAGATGTCAGAGGGAGGTTTTCCACCCAGAGAGTGGTTGGTGCATGGAATGCACTGCCTGGGGTGGTGGTGGAGGCAGATACATTGAACAGGTTCAAGAGCTTGTTAGATAGGCATATGGAGGAACGTGAGATAGAGGGATATGCGGGAGGAAGGGGTTAGGTAGTGTGAGGGTGGTCTGATGGACGGCACGACACGGTGGGCCGAAGGGCCTGTTTTGTGCTGTATGGTTCTAGCTTCTTTGTTCTAATGATAAACAATCCCTTCTCTGAGATAATCTTGGAAAATCTCCTCTATGCCCTCTAGAAAATGTGGCACTGGGACTTGTAGTCGACACTCAAGCTGAGGCTTAACAATTGATTGGTTTATCAAAATTTTCTTGTTTTTGTACCCAAGGCCCTTATTTACAAAGCCAAGTCTCCATATATTTTCTTAAATGGCCTTTCAACTTGTCTTGATAAAAAGAAATTGTGATGCACTCCAAAGTTCCTCAAAACAGTTCCACCCAGATTATAATGCCTTTCCATATACTGCCATTCCTTGGTCCATCTCATTGCCAATGACCTAAGTAGAAAAAGGCACGAGGTCCGACAAGCAGATTTTAAGAAGTTAGAGAAAACATTATAAGGGACTTCAGATGGTGACGATCTCCAGATTCCCTATGCCTCACACCAGACAGGAAATCACAGGCTAGTTAGTTTAACATCAGTCATGGGGAAAATGTTAGAAGCTATTATTAAAGATATTATAGCAGGACACTTAAAAATAAAATTAAGCTAATCAAGCAAGGTCAATGTGGCTTTGGGATAAGAAAATGATATTTGAGCAATTTATTATAATTCTTTAAAGAAGTCAAGATAAATGAAAAGTGCAGAAGAGCGTGCCGGGAGCAGAACCAGCCACACATAAAAATGATGAGCTGCCAGCCTGGTGAAGCTGCAATAAGGAACTATTTGTGTGCAACACAGCAAAATCAGCATACAATAGACAGAGCTAAGCAATCGATCCGATCAAAGCTCTGCAGTGCTACCACATTTAGTCTAGGAATGGCTAATGGGCAACTCTAAGAACATCTCCATCCTCAACCATGGCAGGGCTCAGCATGTCAGTGCTAAAGGCTGTAGCATTCTCAGCTGTGTTTAGGCAGAAGTTCCTATTCACCTCAGCATCCTCCCAAGACTCCCAGCATCACAGAAACCAATCTTCAGACAATCCAAGTAATTACACACGATATCAAGAAATGGCTGGGAGCACTGGAACCTACAAAGGCTACGAGACCAGATAACATCCCAGCTGTAGTACTTCAGATCCACACTCCAGAAATAGCTGCACCTCCAGTCAAGTTGTTCCAGTCAATTACAACACTGATATCCAGCTAGAAACATAGATTTCAGGTTTGAATTCTGGAGGTGAGGTTAGAGTGACTGCCCTTAACATCGAGGCAGCATTTGACCATGTGAGGCATCCAGGTAACCTGGGAAAACTGATGTGAATGGACATCAAAGAAGAACACTCCAGAGGTTGGAATCATATCTCCAACAAAGGAAAAATGTCACAGCACATCACTCCAGCCCCAAGACATCTCTGTTGACATCCTCAGGGCCAAATCCTTGTCCCAACCATCTTTAGTAATTCATTAATGATCTTCCTGCCTGCATGAAGCCAGAAATTGGCGATATCCACTAATGATTGCACAACATTCAATTCCATTCACAACTCCTCCGCAAGTAAAGTGGCCCAGAACTACATGCAACAAGACCTCGGCAAAATTCAGGCCTGGATTAGTAGGTACATAAAAGTACCAAGCAATGACTAATTCAAGCGAGTGTTACATCAGTGGTGGGAAAGTTGCTGGAGAGTATTCTGAGAGATTGGATATATTTCATCTAGAAAGGCAAGGACTGATTAAGGATAGTCAGCATGGCTTTGTGCAGGGCAAATCTTGCCTCTAAGTTTGACGGAGTTATTTTTGAAGAGGTGATGAAGAGGATCGACTAGGGCAGGGTGATAGATGTTGTCTGCATGAACTTTAGCAAGGCCTTTGACAACGTCCCACATAGTAGGCTGGTCTGGAAGGTTAGAACACATGGGATCCAGGGTGAGTTAGCCAAGTGTATACAGAACTGGCTTGGTGGTAGGAGGCAGTGGGTGGTAGTGGAAGTTTGCTTTTCAGATTGAAGGCCGTGACCAATTGTGTGCTGCAGGGATCAGTACTTGGTCCCTTAATGTTTGTCATCTATACTAACTACCACCATCGAGGACATCTTCAAGAGGCAGTGTCTCAAGAAGGCAGCATACATCACTGAGGACCCTCACCATCTGGGACATGCCCTCTTCTCATTTCTACCATTGGAGAGGAGGTACAGAAGCCTGAAGACCAACACTCAATGATTCAGGAACAGCCTCTTCCCCTCTGCCATCAGATTTCTGAACGGTCCATGAACACGACCTTGTTATTCTTTTTTTGCACTATTCATTTATTTTTGTAATTTATAGTAATTTTATATCTTTGCACAGTACTGCTACCGTAAAACAACCAATTTCACATCATACAAGCCAGTGATAATAAATCTGATTCTGAAAGGATAAGAATGTAGCTGGCATGATAGTAAACTTGCAGATAACACCAAAGCTGGTGGTATATTGGACAATGAGGAAGGTTGTCTGAGATTACAATGAGATATCAATCAATTGGATAAGTGGGCAAGGGAATGGCAGATGTAATTTAACTCAGAAAAGTGCAAAGTAATGCATTTTAGGAAGTTAAACCAGGGCAGGACTTGCACAGTGAATGCAAGGCTCTGGGGAGTGGTGTAAAACAAAGAGATCTCTGGGTACAAATAAATTGTTTCCTGAAAGTGGTGATGCAGGTAGCCAGAGTAGTGAATACATATGGCACGGTCTGCTTCAGCGTACAGGGTATTGAGAACAAGAGTTGGGACTTCACGTTGGGAGTATTATGTACAGATCTGGTAGCCACACTTATAGGAAAGATGTAATTAAGCTAGAAAGGGTGCAGAAAAGATTCACAAGGATGTTGTCTAGACTGGAGAGCTTGAGTTATACCTGGAGCGAAGGAGGATGAGGGGTGACCTTATAAGATCATGAGGGGTATAGTTAAAGTGAATGGCGATTTCACTTTTGCCTGGCCCGTGCATGGCACATGGGGCACAGTTGGATTTACAAAGAGAACCATCAGCTGGGGAAAAGATACTCTGCTGGGAGAGGTTTCACGTGTAGGGACAGATTATTTCCCAACAGGCATGGGCAGCAGCTTGGCATCATTTCTTACTCTGTCTTTTATTGGGTAGTGTAGGGTGGGGTGGGAGATAACAGGAGAGAAAACCGGATAGTCTGTGACTGTTTTCACTGGAGTGAAAGAGCTCAAGGTGCGACCTTTTAGAGGTTTATGAAATCATGAGGGGCATAGATAGGGTAGATAGTCACTGTCTTTTCCCAGGGTAGGGGAGTCTAAAACCAGAGAGCATTGGTTTAAAGTGAGAGCAGAGGGGCAATTTTTTCCACACAGATGGTGATGGGTATATGGAACGACCTGCCAGAGAAAGAGGTAGAGGAAGGTACTATTACAATGTTTAAAAGATATTTGGACAGGTACATGGATAGGAAAGGTTTAGAGGGATGTGGGTCAAGCACAGGCAAATGGGACCAGCTTAGATGGGCATCTTGGTCGGCATTGACGAGTTGGGCCAAAGGGCCTGTTTCTGTGCTTTGACTTTATAACTCTAAAGGGAGTGTCTCGCCACCTATTCTTGACATTCAGTGGTATTACCTTTGCCAAGTCACATGCCATCAATATTCTGGGGATCACCATAGACCAGAAACTCAACTGGACTAGTCACATAAATCCACGGCTACAAGAGTAAGTCAGAGGCTGGGTATCCTGCAGTGGGCGGTTCACCTACCAACACCGAAGGCCTTTCCACAACCTACAAAGCACAAGTCAGGTGTGAGGAAATACTCTCCACTTGCCTAGATGAGTGCTGCTCCAACAATTCTCAAGAAGTTCAACACCATCCAGGACAAAATTATAGAAATAAATCCAGCATCTACAGTCAGTTTAATTCCAATGGTGGGGCAAGTTCATTAAATAATAACCAGGGACAGAATTACCAGTCACTTGCACAAGATAAGAGAAGATAAGGTGTCTTTATTAGTCACATGTACATCAAAACACACAGTGAAAGGCATCTTTTATGTAGTGTTCTGGGGGCAGCCTGCAAGTGTCGCCACATAGCATGCCCACAAATTCCTAACCTGTACGTCTTTGGAATGTGGGAGGAAACCAGAGCACCTAGGGGAAACCCACGCAGACACGGGGAGAACGTACAAACTCCTTACAGACAGTGGCTGGAATTGAACCTGGGTTGTGTGGATTGATGACAGTAAACCAGCATGGATGTGTTAAAGGCAACCAACCTAACAAGATAAAGCTTTGTGATGAAATAATAGCGAGGGTTGATGACAGAAAAGCAGTTGGTATAGTACAAGATTTGACAAAAGCATTTGATAAAGAGTCACATATATTTTTGTCATCAAGACTGATGTCCATCGAATACAATGGGCTGCAGCAGAGGGCCAGAATGTTAGCTGAGTAATAGGAAACAGAGTAGAATTGAAAGGTTATATTTTGGCCAGCAAGGAGGTGTACAGAGTACCACCCCAGGGGTCACTACTATGACTGCTGCTTTTCTTAACCTGTATTAATGAAGAACATGGATGCAGAGAACACAATATCCAAATCTGCAGATGACCCAAAACCTGGAGGTGTTGTGAACTGTGAGAAGAGGTAATAGAATTGAATGCAATTTGGACGAGACTGATAGATGATAGAGGAAACTTAATGCTAAGAAATACTGTTACATTTCAGCGGGGAGAATGAGGAGGGGCAATATTAATTAGGAGTACAATTCTAAAAGGAGTACGAGAGAAATGGAGGAGTAAATATTCCTCTCATTGTTCTCTTTACCACTATTAACTTCTTTTTTTCAGTTTTCTGCACTTTCTTTACATATTTCACCCAAAATAACACAGAAATAGATAGGCATGTTAAATTATGTATTATGTTACATCTGATAATAATTAGGTAGTACAATGCAAAAGTAGAACCAGTCGCCTTTTTTATTCCCCAACTCATGTGCGTTTTAATTTATAGGGTTGCAAGAGCATCAGCCTAGACAACCCTGTAAAATAAACCCAAGTCTGAAACACTTTGGTTTTTTAAAGCGGGGATTTTGTCTGCTGTGCAGGCATAGGCAGTGAGAAATGTATTCATCAGAACTTTCTGGTCCACATTCAAGATCAGCAAAAGGCAGCAACTTTCCCTTGATATTTGGAGAACTCTCTGGTATTGGGCAAGGTCCTAGCCAGAGTGGCAAAAGTATCTTGGCATTCAATACCCATGAACAAGGTTCTCGCACATACGCCCACTATAAAGTCACATTTGTGGCATTGAAACTAAATATAATGCATAGATCTGTTGCACTATTTATGCTAAAAAAAATATAGTGGAGGGAGTGGCATGGAGGGAACCAGATTAGGTTACAGACCCACTAGTAATGAAATACGCTGAGGGGCAGGGGTGTGGTGGTGATGGCTACAGTGGAACTTCATGTCAACTCTTTGCCAAAACACAAAATTGTTGACATAGTTATCCTGACAATGAAAGCAATCCTTTCAAGTTTGGAAAGGGAGTAGGACTGAAAAGTGGATAGGATCTTTCATATAGTGAAAGCTTTGAATTAAACCATGCACTCATTTTCTTCCTGTGGTGAGCCAATAAACCATGAATAACAATCAGGATTTGCATGCCAAGCTTCTCAACAATGCTGGAAATAAATCAAATGTTCTGAAGCATCACAGGCTCATATCTTCAGATCCATGGGCCAAATCCAATTTGGACTGATAGCTTGATAGTATAACATAAATAGAAGCAGGAGTAGGCTCTTCAGCTTCTCAGAATCAGATCAGGTTTATTATCACTGACATACGTCATGAAATTTGTTGTTTTGCAGCAGCAGTACAGTGCAAGACATAAAAATTACTATGTCATGGACCATTTAGAAATCTGATGGCAGAGGGGAAGAAACTGTTCCTGAAATGTTGAGTGTGGGTCTTCAGGCTCCTGTACCTGCTCCCTGGTGGCAGTAACATGAAGAGGGCATGTCCCTGGTGGTGAGGGTCCTTAATGAGGCATGCCACCTTCTTGAGGCACCGCCTCTTGAAGATGTCCTCGATGGTGGGGAGGGCTGTGCTCGTGATGGAGCTGGCTGAGTCTACAACCTTCTGCAGCCTCTTTTGATCCTGCACATTGGAGCCTCCATACCAGGCAGTGATGCAACCAGTCAGAATGCTCTCCACTGTACATCGACAGAAACTTGCAAGTGTCTTTGGTGAGATACCAAATCTCCTCAAACTCCTAATGATAATATAATTTACCTTTTACCTCAGTACGACATCCCAACTTTAATCTTTTATCCACCAGTTCCCTTAATTTCTACTGACCTTTGCCCCGAGTATACTCAGGAGAATAGACTGCTATATTTCTTTCCTTTCTCCAGCTGGAATGCCCGCTCTCCCCAGTTCTGTGGTCATTGTGCCCCCACCCTGCAGTCTGCGATCTCATTCACAGAGGCTGCAAGAATCTAGAAGCTGATGGAGATGCGTCATGAGAACCTGACCAAAATTCTGATGTAGGGTCTTCAACCGGAAACATTAACCATTTCCCTTTCCACCAATGCTGCTTGACCTGTCGACTGCTTCCAGCATTTCCTGCTTGTTTTTGGATCCCCATACCTGCCTCACTCGCATCAAACCTTTCTCTCCCATTTGACTGACCAGCTCTATCATCTAATAGGTGTGACTGCCTCCTGGATGTTATCTTGGTAACTATGCTCCTCACTGATGCATCTTAGTGTCTGAACCTTAGACTCTAGCTCATCAACTTTAAGTTCCTTGAGCTACAGATGTGGTTGCTATGGATCACAATGGCTTCCATCACCTCCCACATACTTGAGCTGTACTGCATTATATAATCTGCCATCCTTGTCTCCAAACATTTCATTCAATCAATTTATTTAATTCTATCACCATTGCCCTTACCTCAGCAAGGTCCCTTACTTGAAGCCCACACACCATGGATGCTGCACTGACAGGATGCAGTGGCTCTGGGTAGGTGTACAAATACTTAAATCACTTGACTTCAATTAACCAGTTCTAGCTAGCTACCCAATTAGCTGAGATACTATCATTCTAATTCAAAACTGCAAAGTTCAGAGAACATAACTATAAAATTAAATGAAACAAAGTAAGCAAAAACAATTTTTAAATGAAATTAAAATTTGTTTAATTTTAATTTCAAGATTAAAATTTCAAGGGGTAATTTTAACTTCCAATTAATGAAATCAAAATTACCCTTCACTCGCCAAACCCCACACTCTGTGGGCTCTACACTCAAGGATAAAATTTGAGCTGCAGCAGTGTTGAGAGAAAAATATTCTCTCTTCTATTGATGCATTAGATTAATGAGTTGTAACTGGATCCTGGTCTTATATCATGGACTAATTTTCTCACATTGACTAACACTGAATACTCTGTACGCTGGCCAGCAAAATACAACTGCGAGCTTTACTTACGTGCAAGACATTCTAGCTGCTAAACAGACCAGAATCAGATGTATATTTATTTATCCAATTTTAATTTCAATTTGCCAAATCCAATTACTCCATATTTAACCAAAGTCAAAGTCAGCAAAGATTTTATTATTCATGATGTATCTAGGAAGCTGCAGTCATATGGTTTTGTATTGGAGGCTGTGTATGCAGATGGGTCAATGCTGTCAGGATATGGAGTGGCAATGATAGAAGGAATGCAGAAAACTGAATTTGTTATTCCTGTTATTGCAGTTGCTTTGTTATACAGTGTATTGTACTCAATGTTAGTGAATAGGCTCTTCAAAGGTCATTTTCAGGAATTATTTCACACATCAAGTGTTCCCCAAATCAGGACAGGCTTGATCTTTAAAATTATTGGCGCTCTACTCCACTTCAGCACCAGACACAGAAAAAAATGGTCTGCATTACCCTTGCAACTTTCACTACCCTTCTGATGTTCCAAAGCACTTTATGCCAATAAACGATGAGCATAGCCTTCATTGCATTATAGTAAATGAAGCACAAGGGATGGCCACACAATTATTAACAGTAATGGTCAAGTGCTAGCTTTGGTCGTGATACCTCTGCCCCTCTACAAAACAGTATCTTGCAATCTTCTAGTTGATGTGAAGGAGTTTAAAAACTTCTCTGAAAGCTTTTCTGATAGTTCAGACCTGCCTCAGTATATGATGGAGGGTCAGTATAGATTTGAAACTACACTATTCCAGGTAAACCTCAAAGACAGTAATCCCTGGATCACTTTGAGCTACATACACATAGACACAGAGTCATATAGCATGGAAACAGGCCCTTTGGCCCAACTTGCCCATGCCAACTAAGATTCCCATCTAAGCTAGTCCCATTTGCCCATGTTTGACCCATATCCCTCTAAACCTTTCCTATCCATGTACCTGTCCAAATGTCTTTTAAATGTACCTGCCTCAACCACTTTCTCTGGCAGCTCATTCCATATACACACCACCCTCTGCGTGAAGAAGTTGCCCCTCAGATCCTTTTTAAATCTTTCACCTCACCTCAAACCTATGCTCTCTTGGCTGTAGTTCCTTTTCTCTGGGAAAAAGAGTATGTGCAGTCATATGTACATCGAAACACACAGTGAAATGCATCTTTTCGCATTACTGAGAATGTGCTGGGGGCAGCCCGCAAGTGTCACCACTCTTCCGACGCCAACACAGCATGCCTACATCTCCTAACTTGTACGCCTTTGGAATGTGGGAGGAAACCAGAGCACCCGGAGGAAACCCACGCCGACACACGGGGAGAAGGTACAAACGCCTTACAGACAGCGACTGGAATTGAACCCAGGTCACTAGCGCTGTAATAGCGTTATGCTAACACTACACTACTGTGCTCAAAAATTGGTGCGGTGAAAATGGTTTTCAACTTACGGGGCTCTGCTACCAGTACTGAGGAAAGAGGGAGCTGGTCAGCAGGACAGGCTTCACTTGAATCCGGCTGGGGCTCATGTCCTAGTAATTCAAGTTAGCAATGCTTTAGATAAGATTTTACACTAAATAGTGATGGGATGGTTTCTGGTGAGGGGAAATTTAGGAACCTTGAGACATGACAAAACAATAGTGGAAGGTAGCAAAATGGGTAATGAAACCAAAGCATGTTAGGAAAGGACAGAACATAGTATAGAGAGAAGAGAGCATCAAAAAATGGTACAAACACAAAATTGAAGGCTCTTTATCCAAATGGATTCAGATTAAAATTCATATTGTTTTGCTCTCACATTTTTTGTGTTTACACTGGAGGCAGTACAGAGAAGGCTCACAAGGTTGATTCCTGGGTTGCAGGGTTGACATATGAAGAAAGGTTAACCAGGTTGGGCTTCTACCCAGGAGAATGAATGATGATCTAACTGAAATGTAAAATTGAAGGGGGTTGACAGGATGGATGCTGAAAGGATGTTTACCCTCGTGGTACTATCTACAACTGGGGGCACAATTTCAGAATCGGAATTTGACAAAGAGGAATTTATTCTCTCTTAGTCATTAAACTTTAACCTGGAGAGCTAAGACAGACATTTAATCTACAATGGAGACCAAGGGCATGGGGAGAGCACAGCAAAATGGTTTTGGATGCTGTTGGATCAGCCAATGATCACCCAGGCTTGACAGCCAGCTGGGTACTTCTGCTCCATTTCTTATGTACTTATGCTAGTAAGGAGATAGTTGAATTAATGGCACAGACAGAAATAAATGGGTACAATCTAACAGCCATTACAAAAATGTGGTTGTAAACTGGCAATATTGAGAATTAAATATTCCACTGTAATTAACTTTTAGAAGAGTTGAGAAACAGAACAGGTGAAACAGCCCTGATATTAAAGAACAGCAGGAGAGGAGGAGGATCCTTGCAGGGAAGATCAAGACATGGAATCAGTTTGAATGGATCTAAGAAACAGCTAGGGAAAGAAAACATTGTTGGAAGCTGCATATTGTGCCCCACCCCCCAAACAGTAATAGGCTTTGCATTTAGACAGAAATTAGAGGTCCATGTAATCAGGGTAATACAATAATCATGGGGAAATGTCAATCTACATTTTTATGGGGCAACCCAAATTAGCAATATTACTGTGGAGGACAAATTTGTGGAGGGTATAACAGATAATATTTTTAGATCAGTATGTTGAAGAACCAATGAGGGAACAGGTTGTTTTAAATCTAGTACGGCATAATGAGAAAGGGGTAACTGATGATCTGTTAGTTAAGGAGCATGTAATTGGTAATTGGTTTATTATTGTCAGATGTACTGACGGACAGTGAAAAACTGTGTTTTGCATGCCATCCATACAGATCAGTTCATCACATCAGTACATTGAGATAGCACAAGGGAAAAGCAATAATGAAATGCAGAATAAAGTGCTGTAGTTACAGAAAAAGTGCAGTGCAGGCAGACAATAAGGTGCAAGGCCATAATAAGGTAGATTGTCAGAATCAGAATCAGGTTTATTATCACTGACATATGTCATGAAATTTGTTGTTTTGAGGCAGCAGCACAGTGTAAGACATAAAAATTACATTAAGTTACAAAATAAATAAATAGTACAAAAGAGGAATAACGAGGTAGTGTTCATGGACCGTTCAGAAATCTGATAGTGGAAGGGAAGAAGCTGTTCCTAAAACATTGAGTGTGGGTCTTCAGGCTCCTGTACCTCCTCCCTGATGGTAGAAACGCAAAGAGGGCGTGTCCCAGATGGTGAGGGTCCTTAATGATGGATGCTGCCTTTTTGAGACACCGCCTCTTGAAGATGTCCTCAACGGCAGGGAGGGTTGTGCCCGTGATGGAGCTGGCTAAGAGCTGCGATCCTGCACATTGGAGCCTTCATACCAGACAGTGATGCAACCAATCAGAATGCTCTCCACCATACATCTGTAGAAATTTGCAAGAGTCTTCGGTGACAGATCAAATCTCCTCAAACTCCTAATGAAGTAGAGCAACTGGTGTGCCTTCTTCGTGACTGCATCAATGTGTTGGGCCCAAGATAGATCCTCTGAGATGCTGACACCCAGGAACTTGAAGCTGCTCACCCTTTCCACTGCTGACCCTTCAATGAGGACTGATGTGAGGTCAAGAGTCCATCTTATCACAGAAGAGGTCCCTTCAAGAGTCTTAATACAGCAGGATAGAAGCAGTCCCTGAGCCTGTGTGTGCTTTCAGGCTTTTGTATCTTCTGCCCAATTGCAGGGGGGGGGGGGGGGGGGGGGGGGGGGTGGAGGGAAGTAGAGAGAAGTAGAGAGAATGTCCAGTGTGAGAGGGGTCTTTGATTATGTTGGCTGCTTTACTGAGGCAGTGAGAAGTGTGGACGTAGTCCATGGTGGGGAGGCTGGCTTTCATGATGTGCTAAGCTATGTCCACAACTCTCTGTAGTTTATGTTTCTCGAGCAAAGCAGTTGCCATACCAAGCCATGATGCATCAGGATAGGATGCTTTCTCTGGTGCATCTATAAAAATTGGTGAGGGTCAACGGGGACATGCCAAATTTCCTTAGCCTCGTGAGGAAGTAGTAGCGATGATGCGAGAAACAGAAATCATAATAACAAAATTTTAACCTAAAAATTGAAAGTAATTCAGTTCCATCTGAAACTAGATTCCTGAATCTGAAGAAAAAGAATCTCAATACAGGAACAAGGAAATCCTGTAACAAATACATAGGGCCTTGAGTTAACCAATTGTACAGTTTTGGTCACCTTTCCAAACAAAATAGATGTCTTAGAAGGAGCACAACGAAGATTCACTTTTTCCAGTGAAGGTGTGTGTTCCATATGAGCAGGGATTGAGCAAATAGCCCTGCACTTTCGAGTTCAGAAGGAGAGGAGATCTCATTGAAACTTACAAAATTCTTATGGGGTACAACAAGCTGGATCAGGCAGGATGTTTCCCAGCTGGGAAATTTAAAACCAGGAGTTACATTCTGAAAATAAGGAGGTGGTGGTTTAGTACTGAGATTAGAAGATTTTTTTTCACCCATGGCTGGTCAATATTTGGAATTCTCTAACCTGGAGAGCTCTGGGGGCTTAGCTATTAAATTTATTCAAAGCAGAGATTGATGGATTTATGGATATTTGTAATCAAAGAATATGGGCTAGTGCAGGAAAAAGGTATTGGTAGAAGATTAGCCACAATCTTGATGAATGGTGGCAGAGGCTTGAAGGGGTAGATGGCCAGTTTTCAGGTTATGATGAAGCAATGACACACCATGGTCCGCAGTGAACAAGAAGTGCTAACTGTTCAGTACACATTTGCTTACCCACAGGCACCATGACTTACAGTGATTAAAGTTAAAACTGCATGGTACCATTCACAGGGGATCTGGGACCTGAGTGAACAGGCAGGCAAGGGCATAACTTGTGAATTAAAATGAAGAACACTTATTGAGACACGCAGATTTTAAATGGTGGATGGAAAATTAAATTCTTGTCTGAAAATGGAATATAGGAAAAGAAAATTGGAGAGAGAGAGAAAGAGAAGAATTTTTGCCCAGTCTTCCTAAGACTGCTGCCAAAAATTAAATCTGAAGTAATAACCCCAAGTCACTTCTCCATCTTGCTCTCACAGCTTAAAGTGAAAAGGCTTATATTGAAACCCTCAGAAATAACCCTAGAACTTCACAAGAAGTTCAGTGTCACGAGAAAGTGAAACATATGCAGACAACAACTATTTTACACATAGCAAGATCTCACAAGTGACAGTGAGATGATTAACATTGGTCTTTATTTTAGCAGCATCTTTGGAGGGTGAAACTTTGGCCACAAGAATTCTCTTGTATTCTTCTAAATTAGAAGAATATCCATTTGAAGAGGTAGAAAGTCTCATCTTTAACAATCCAGCACTCCCTCAGTCAGCAGATGGACTCAATGGCAGATGGAATTTAGTCCAGACACATGCAAGGTAATGCACTTTGGGTTGTCTTATACTGGTAGGTCATAGAGACTAAACAGCAGAGATGTACAGAGGGACCTTGGGTTGCAAGTTCATAGCTCCCTGAAAATGGAAACACAGGTGGATAAGTTAGTGAAGAAGGTGTTTAGCTTACTTGCCTTCATAGGCAGGGCATTTGAGTGTAAGAGTTGGGACATCATGTTGCAACTGTATCAGACATTGGTTAGGCCACACTTGGAAAATTGTGTGCAGTTCTGGTCACCACACTACAGAACAGATGTGGCAGCACTAGAACGAAAATGGAGAAGAGATTCACCAGGATGTTGCCTGGAATGAAGGCCTTTAGTTACAAGGATAGGATGATTATTGGATAGGCTGAGGACACAAGACACTGCAGATGCCGGAATCTGGAGCAACAAACAATCTGCTGGAGGAGCAGATACTGCTCAGTCCACTGAGTTCCTCCAGCAGATTGTTTGTTGGATAGGCTAAGATTGTTTTCATTGGAGCGCAAGAGGCCGAGGGTTGACCTTATAGAGGTGTATAAAATTATGAGGGGCAGATAAGGTACATAGTCACAGGGGAGTCTAGGACATAGGTTTAAGGTAAGAGGGGAAATATTTAAAGGAAATCTGAGGGGCAAGCTTTTCCATACAGAGGGTGATAGCTATATCAAACAAGCTACTAGAGGAGGTGGTAGAGGCAGGCACAATTACGGCATTTAAAAAGCATTTGGACAGGTACATGGATAGGAAAGGAATAGAGGGACAATGGGACAAATGCAGGAAAATGGGATTACCATAGATAGGCGTCTCAGTCAGCATGGATGATTCGGGCCAAAGGGCCTGCTTCTGTGCTGTACGACTCTATGAGAACTGGAGTACAGACCAGGGGCTCAATCCAAGATCTCCAGATATGAAACTGCTAGGTCAAACATAATTACAATGCAGCAGTACATCAGCAAGCTTCACAGCAGTCCATCTATCCTTGATCAATAAAGTGTCCGTTTTGGTTAACAGTGGTGAAGGTTTTTGTTATAAAAAATAAGTCTAGGTTGGTACAGTATGATAATCCATACTATTGTAATACCAACTATATATTCATCTAGGTTCACACACACAATGATGGCCCAGGCAAAAAGTAGTTCCCAAGAGACTTTAGACCAGCAAGAGGTCAGTACAAAGAGAAGTCAAAATCTGTAGAGTCATTGAGTAGTACGTCATGGAAACAGGCCCTTCAGCCCGACTGGTCCATATTGACCATGGTGCCCACCAAGCTAGTCCCATTTGCCCCCGTTTGCCCCATATTCCTCTAAACCCCTCCTAACCATGTACTTATCCAAATACACACCACCCTCTGTGTGAGGAAATTGCCCCTCAGGTCCTTGTTAAATATTTAAAGATTTAAACCTACGCCCTCTAGTTTTTAGTTCCCCTTCCTTGGGAAAAAGACTATGTGCATTCACCCTATCTATACTCCTTATGATTTTATACACCTCTAAGGTCACCCCTCAACCTTCTACCTTCCAAGGAATAAAGTCCTAGCCTGCCCAACTCTCCCTACAACTCAGGCCCTCGAGCCCTGGCAGCATCCTCGTAAATCTTTTCTGCACTC
The DNA here is from genome assembly GCF_009764475.1 of Pristis pectinata. Lineage (NCBI taxonomy): Eukaryota > Metazoa > Chordata > Chondrichthyes > Rhinopristiformes > Pristidae > Pristis > Pristis pectinata. Next base: position 5,352,761 of record NC_067409.1, on the reverse strand, counting down.
TTTCCATTTTAATGATGTCTTTCCTATAACACAGTGACCAAAACTGTACACAATACTCCAAGTATACTTGAAAGCTGTGAGGATGGTAGTATTTTCCAATTTCACCAAACTTTTTGAGGAATCCTACTTACCCATTTTAAAATATGAATGTTTGAAGGAAAATGAACCAATATTAAAGTCATCAGACTGTTAAGATAATATCTCCTGAACCAGACCAAGGTGGATACACTTGAGGTTTGACAAATAACTAACTCCTAACAATAGCTTTCCTATTGCATACATATCAAAACTTACCTTCACTCATCCTTGTATTGCTCCCCATAGATGGGTTGGAAAAAAAAGTGATGTGACTGATCATTGCTCCCACACAAAAACCAGTACACCCATGCAATATTAACACAGTTACCACTCCATCTTCGAAAAGAAAATTGGAAGGAGATAGAAGGTAAATTCATAGCTATTGTCAGAATCCTGCTGGGATACCACAGAGCTCCAGACTTGAAGGAGAACGAAGACAGGCAAATGAGAAAAGATAGGAACACAAACACTTACATTCCAATTCTCTTGATCATCTCCAGCAGTGAAAGACCCACTAAAATCTTTTTCTTCAGCAAGGGCCACCCATATGTTTACTGAAGGACCACAGACTCAACAGCATGACAGCACTTCGGGGAACATTTCCTTCCTCAAAAATGCACCAATATAACAGCAACGTTCTGCTGAACCTAAGGGGCCATGACAGAAGAGGTTACTGTGCTTTCAAACTAAGCGGCCAAGAATAACTTCCCAGTTCTCAATATTATAAACTATACAACATGGAAGTGTGTAAATCATTCAGGTTTATTTTTAAAAGATCTATTTTTAAATACCAGACCTTACAATTACTATTTTCATTCTGTGGTCTCAATGGGTAATGTTGAATGAAATTGTGAAGTTGGCATGTACCAAAGTACAAAGGTACTTCTTTGCCCTAAATTATTCAACATCTTAAATTGGCACATAAGTTAATTATGTGTGAAAGTGGGTTAGTTAGCTGTGTGAATAAAACCTAGAAAAATCCAATATTCCTCCGAGTTTTAAAAGGAATTTGGACATTTTAACTGCTGAAAGGTTGGCTCCATTCTGACTGCAATGGGTATGGATTCAATTTAATTAAAACCAGTCTTTACAACAAGGTTGGGAAACCCAAAATGAACTGTCACCTTCCAGGATTCTCTCTAGAGAAGGAAATAAGCATTTTAGCCAATTAATCCTGCTCAGGTAATGTACAGCCTGACGGTCACTGTAAACAAACCTCTATTTTTGGAATTACTTTTTCATCCCTGTCATAACGATGATACTGGATATGAGAACAGAACATTTTTCTAATTTTTGCCACTTTTGTTGGCATCACACAGGCTAGCTGTCGAATGTAGCAATCTGTACACAATTTATCTCAACATGATACCCCACACTGTACCACCAACATTTGCATTTCCTAAACCAGCTAACGTCGTGACCGCTTTGTTCAAGAGACAATTACTGTGGCAATTATGGGTAATACCCCGTTGCTCATCACTTTGTATTGTGCTTAGCCTTCCTAAACGCATTTAACAGACACTTCACAGCTAGAAAGCAAGCAGAATTTTATTCCGGAAACTGTGCTCAACACCAAACACCTTCCGATAAGGCTTCAGCTCCTCAACGTGTAAAAACTACAAAGCAAAATGATGGTTTGTTAATATGATAAATTTTAGAATTATTCACAAATCCTCAGATTCATCAGCTACTTACTTGCTGAGCAGCACTTGGAAAATCTTATACAAATATCACCAACAATTAGTTAATTAACAAGTAATGAATTACTGACCTAGACCTGAATCATATCGTTTTCTGGTTTCTTTCACATCTTCCCTTAAAGCTTCTTTTAGCATCTCCTGTCACAGAGACCATTTCCTACCCTCTTGCATGATCATCACCATACTCCATCACATCTAACCGCCCTTTCCGACTCCTACATAACCAACAACTGGGTACTCTCTGCCCCCTCTCCTTCAAATCCAAACAAAAAATACTTAATCCCTCTTTAAAGGTCTTAAATGTGCTGTTGCCACTGAAATACGTGAACTCCATTTCTGAATTCCACCCACCCCAAACCTGTAACCTCATTTTTGAGTTTCTGCCCCCGCCTCAGTAATGATGATGGTAGATTTGAAGGATGGGGAATAGTCCCAAAGAGAAAGAACCTCAGTACTGAAAAAGCTCTTATCAAAATTAGAAATAAAAATCCAAGTGATTGCAGCAAAGGTAATCTATTGTCTCACTAATTTGATTGTGTTGTCTCACAAACTTGATTGAGTTTTTTTTTGAGAAGACAACAAAGAAGATTGAGGTTGTCTATATGGACTCCACTAAAGCATTTGACAAGTTCCCGTACAGTTGGCTAGTCCAGAACATTAAGGCAAATGCTATCCAAGGTGAGCTAGCTAATTGGACCCAAAATTGGCTTGTTTATGGGAGGCAGAGGGTGGCAATAGAAGGATGTTTTTCTGATCAAAAGTCTGCAACTAGTGGTGTACCACATGGTGCACCACATGGTGCTGGGACTTCTGCTGTTTGTGAAATATATTAACGACTTGGATGTGAGTAAAAGAGGTTTGCTTGGTAATTTTGCAGACAACATGGAAAATTAGTGGTGTGCAGATAGCGAGCAAGGTTGTCTAAAGCTACTACAGGGTACATGTCAGATGAAAAGTTAGGTGGTGTATTGGCAGATGGAAATTAATTCTGACAGGTGCAAGGTGATGTACTTTGGGAAGTCAAATAGGGTAAGGTATGTAAAGTAAATGGTACAACACTAAGGAATGCTGAATAACAGAGACATAGAACATTACAGCACAGCACAGGCCCTTCAGCCCACAATGTTGTACCGACATTTTATCCTGCTCTATCTAACCCTTCCCTCCCACATAGCCCCCTATTTCTCTATCATTCATGTGCCTATCTAAGAGACCTGGGGATCCAAATCCATACTTCCCTGAAAGTGGCAACACAGGTCAATAGGGTGGTGAAGAAGGGATGTGACATGCTTGCCTTCAGAGGTCAAGGCACAGAATACAGGAGTTGGGATATTATGTTGAAACATTACAAAACATTGGTGAGGACACACTTGGAGTATTGTGTGCAGTTCTGGTCACCATCTGGTGCCTCTAGAAGTGACTATTTCAATAGGTTCTTGGTCTGCCTCTCATTTCTACCCTCAATAAACCATCCAAAGCTCTGCTGCCAGCTTCCTAATTCATATCAAATACAACTCATCCATCATCTCATCAATGCAGCTTGCCAATCTATATTGGTTCTTGGTAAGCAACGCCTATACTTCAAAATTCTCATGCCTATTTTCAAATCACTCTGTGGTCTCACTCCTCCCTGTGGTCTCTGTGCTCCTCCAGTTCTAGCCTCAAACATTCCCCATTTTAATTGCTCCACAGGCTGACATGCCTTCAGCTACCAAAGCCCAACTATCTCTTTTTAACTCTTTTAAGGTGTTCTTTGTAGAGTCACAGAACACAACAGCACAGAAACAGGCCCTTCAGCCAATCTAGTCCATGCCAGCCTGGTTTTCTGCCTAGTCCCATCCATTGGTATTGGTTTATTACTGTCACTTGTACCGAGGTACAGTGAAAAGCTTGTCTTACAAACCAATCGTACAGGTCAATTCATTACACAGTGTAGTTACATTGAGTTAGTACAAAGTGCATTGATGTAGTACAGGTAAAAACAGTAACAGTACAGAATAAAGTGTCACAGCTACAGAGAAAGTGCAGTGCAATAAGATGCAAGGTCACAACAAGGTAGATCGTGAGGTCAGAGTCCATCTCATTGTATAAAGGAACCGTTCAGCAGTCTTATCACAGTGGGGTAGAAGCTGTCCTTAAGTCTGGTGGTACGTGCCCTCAGGCACCTGTATCTTCTACCTGATGGAAGAGGAGAGAAGAGAGAATGTCCTGGGTGGGTGGGGTCTTTGATTATGCTGGCTGCTACACCAAGACAATGAGAGGTAAAGGAGGGGAGGCTGGTGTCCGTGATGCGCTGGGCTGTGTCCACAACTCTCTGCAGCTTCTTGCGGTCCTGGGCAGAGCAGTTGCCGTACCAAGCTGTGATACATACCTGCACCCGGACCATAGCCCTCCATACTTCTCTCATCCATGCACCTATTCAAACTTCTCTCAAATGTTACAACTGAACCCGCATCCACCACTTCCGCTGGCAGCTCGTTCCACACTTGCACCTCCCTCTGAGTGAAGATCCCCCTCAGATTCCCCTTAAATATTTCACCTTTCACCCTAAACCTATGACCTCTAGTTCTAGTCTCACCCAACCTGAGGGGAAAAAAGCCTGCATGCATTCACCCTATCTATGCCCCTCATAAGTTTGTATACCTCCATAACATCTTCCCTTTTTCTCCTGCGCTCCAGGGAATAAAGTCCTAACCTATTCAACCTTTCCCTACAACTCAAGTTCTCAAGTCCTGGCAACATTCTTGTAAATTTTCTCTACACTCTTTCAAGCTTATTGAGATCTTTCCTGTAGGAAGACGACCAGAATGCACACAATACTCTAAATTCAGCCTCACCAATGCCTTATACAACTACAACATAACATTCCTCCTGTACTCAATGCCCTGATTTATGAAGGCCAATGTGCCAAAAGCTCTCTTTATGACCCTATCTACTTATGATGCCACTTTCAAGGAACTATGGATCTGTATTCCCACATCCCTTTGTTCTACTGTACCCCTCAGTGCCCTACCATTCACTGTGCAAGTCTTACCTTGGTTTATCCTCCCACATGGTCCAAGGGGACACTTCATCAGGCCCTGGGGATTTATCCACCCTAATTCACCTCAAGACAGCAAGCACCTCCTCTTCTGTAATCCTGATATGGTCCATGACCTCACTACTCTTTTTCCTCAGTTCTACAGACTGTCTCTCAAGTAAATACAGACACAAAAAATTCATTTAAGGTCTTCCCCATCTCTTTTGGCTCCACATATAGATGATTTTGAAAGCAACCTATCTTTTGGTCTTCTGCAATGATAGATCTTTAGATGAGTTGGTCTTCAGGTTCATTTGCACAGGCTTCACAGGAAATTTTAAGATATCAATAGGTGGTATACATAAGGTATATCCCTTTTATTTTTTTTTATACATAGTTGTTACAAAATAGAAAAGCTTAGACTTCTTCTCAACCTCAGTTGGCTGATCTGCTGATGCTGTAAATCTCAGGTGACTTTCTTTGCACCATTTGTCCAACTAAAATAAAACAATAAATCTAGTTTTAAATGTCACTACTGCAATCCATTGCCAAAAAACACTAACAATTTTAGGTGCAGGGAATAATGTTTATTCGGACTATATCACTTTGTTCTGTGCCTTCCCATCATTAGAAAACAGTTTCTGCTCTTTCCCACTTTAACATCTCTAACACATCCCCTAATCTTTGTACATCAAACGATTTCTGCACTTGGGATAACCAAACGTTCAATGTTTCCCTTTATGACTCCTGTAAGCTTTAAAACCATCAAGTGAGACATTCATATCACAATCACTTGGACTGCTAAAAATATTCTCAGACCATACTGTAGATTTTAACCTGCAAATCGGAGTTGTGTTAGTAGAGAATATTGAGATCTGCACAACACTAAAGTGAGATTTAGGAGGTGGGAATAGTGGTGAGAGGAATTTGGAAGTGTTAAATTATCATCAGGCAAGAATATCTGACAAACTGATGCGTTTTCCCTGATGATTCTACATAAGTGCCACCAAATAAATGAATGCTTGAGACAAACATTCAATACCACTTACAAGAGAACATAGAACAGTACAGCACAGGACAGGCCCTTTGGCCCACGATGTTGTGCTATACAAACCTTATCCCCATTCAATCTATCCCCCTCTCCACCTCCCATAACGTCCATTTTTCTTTCGTCCATGTGCCTATCTAATAATAGTCTCTTAAATTACCCTATCGGCCCTTACCACCACCCCCGACAGTGCATTCCAGGCACCCACCACTCTCTGTGTAAAAAACCTACCTCTGACATCTCCCCTGAACTTTCCTCCACACACCTAAAATGGATGACCTCTAGTATTGGCCATTGCCACCCTGGGGAAAGGATGCTGGCTGTCCACTCTGTCTATGCCTCTCATAATCTGATATACCTCTATCAAGTCTCCTCTCATCCTCCTTTGCTCCCAAGGGAAAAGCCATAACTCGCTCAACCTCTCCTCATAAGACGTGCTCTCCAACCCAGGTAGCATCCTTGTAAATCTCCTCTGCACCCTCTCCAAAGCTTCCACATCCTTCCTATCATGTGGTAACCAGAACTGAACACAATATTCCAAGTGTGGTCTAACCAGAGTCTTATAGAGCTGCAACATTACCTCTCGGCTCTTGAACTCAACCCCCCGGCTAATGAAGGCCAGCACACCATACGCCTTCTTAACTGCCCTATCCACGTGAGGCGACTTTGAGGGATCTATGTACTTGGACCCCAAGATCTCTCTGTTCCTCCACATTGCTAAGAATCTTGACATTAACCATGCACTCTGCCTTCAAGCTCATTCTTCCAAAGTGTATCACTTCACACTTCCCCAGATTGAACTCTATCTGCCACTTCTCCGCCCAGTTCTGCATCCTGTCTAAATCCCATTGAAACCTACGACAATCTCCTGCACTATCTACTACACCACCAACCTTTGTGTCATCTGCAAACTTACCAACCCATCCTTCCACTTCCTCATCCAAATCATTTATAAAAATCACAAAGAGCAGGGGTCCCAGAACAGATCCCTGCAGAACACCACTAGTCAACGACTTCCAGGTTGAATACTCCCCTTCCACAACCACCTTCTACCTTCTGTGGGCAAGTCAATTTTGAACCCACACAACCAATTTTCCATGGATCCCATACCTCATAACTTTCTGGATGAGCCTACCATGGGGAACCTTGTCAAGTGCCTTGCTAAAATCCATATATTATATAAAACACATCCACTGCACCACCTTCATCAATTTGTCTTGTCACTTCCTCTAAAAACTCTATTAAGCTTGTGAGGCATAACCTGCCCTTCACAAAGCCATGTTGACTATCCCTAATAAGACTATGCTTCTTCAAATGCTCACAAGTCCAGGCCCTAAGAATCCTCTCCAATAGCTTGCCCATCACTGACGCAAGACTCACTGGCCTATAATTCCCAGGATTATCCCTTTTACCTTTCTTGAACAATAGAACAACGTTTGCCATCCTCCAGTACCACTCCTGTGGCCAGGGAGGACTCAAAGATCATCGTTAATGCTCCAGCAATCTCTTCCCTCGCTTCCCATAGTAACCTGGGGTATATCCTGTCCGACCCTGGGGACTTATCTATCCTAATGCTTTTTAGTAGCTCCAACACTGCTTCTTTCTTAACCTCGACATACTTCAACACATTTGCCTGTTCTACACTAACCTCACATTCGTCCAAGTCCCTCTTACTGGTGAACACAAACAAAATATTCATTTAGGACCTCCCCTACCTTCTTCGCCTCCAGACACATTTTCCCCCCCTTATCCTTGAGCAGTCCTACCCTCATCCTATTCATCCTTCACCATCAAATACACATAAAAGCAATCAAGGGGACATCTTTGGAAAACAGAAGTAAATTTCTCTTGTTTGAAAAAGACAATCAAATAGTTTATTGCCAGTGCAGATAAATTGATCAGCTGTTATCAGCTCCTGAATTACATCCAGCATTAGATCTCTGGCCAGGACTATTTTATCAACAGTAGGTTAGGTCACTGCTATGATTTGAAGAGCAATCTTTCAAAGGAAAAAGGAAACAACAAAACCAGAACAATCAGTTTTATCTGATTACTTATCATTGTGTGCCCAGAGGAATGACTGAACAGTCAGATTCTTCAGTGCTCCTTCTTAGAACCAATATGCAGGAACCCAGATCAAGACACCCAAGCTCACATCTATACAAACAGCAGACTCTCAACATCAGCACCAGGATATGGGGAGATACCACACAACTCTTTAATCAAATCATCTACCTTTTAAAGAACTTGGCGAATTAAGAGCAGTCAGGAGTCAGCACATTTGTACGTTCTCCCTGTGTCTGTGTGGGTTTCCTCTGGGTGCTCCAGTTTCCTCCCACATTCCAAAGATGCACGGGTTAGTAGGTTAACATGGGTGTAATTGGGTGGTGTGGGCTTGTTGGGCTGGATGGGCCTGTTACCATGCTGTATAAAATAAAGTTTTTGAAGTTTTAAAGTATTGCAAAAAGATGGATACTTTAAATTAAAGGGTGAGGGGGCTGAGGGAGAGAGAAGGGGTTCAGTGAAGGGGAGTATTTGAAAGGAGGGAGGGGGTAAGGGCAGGAGAATGAGGGATAAAAAAGAAAATGACATCTGTTTGTATGTGCACGAATCAACTCCAGACCGAGAGGCTGGTTTGCAATTGCTTTAGACCTTCCTACCATTGCACCAAGACCTTACCCTGCCAAGACAAACATGGCAGCTGGTATTCAATTGCAGTTTCATGTTAAAGAAAATCATACACAGGAACATTCCACTCTCCAAAATTCAGAAACTCAGATGTTTTAACCATGATTTCACTACCTTGTTTGAGATGTAAAGGGTGGAAGAAGGATAACTCAAAGAATAAGGTGGCAGATACTCCTTCTGGAAGTGCAAATTGGAAGGAGAATGCCATCATCAAGAGCTAACCTGGTGTCTCAGCGTTTCCCTCTGTGGGATGTCCCTCCAGCTCATTCCAAAGTGGAACTAGCATAGATAGATAGATAGATATTTTATTTATTAGTCACATGCACATTGAAACACACAGTGAAATGCATCTTTTTGCATTATTGAGAATGTGCTGGGGGCAGCCTGCAAGTGTTGCCACTCTTCCGGCACCAACATAGCATGCCCACAAATTCCTAACCCGTACGTCTTTAGAATGTGGCAGGAAACCAGAGCACCCAGAGGAAACCCACGCAGACACGGGGAGAATGTACAAACTCCTTACAGACAGCAGCGGGAATTGAACCCGAGTCACTGGCGCTGTAATAGCGTTACACTAACTGCTACACTACCTGCCGCTCCAATCATCAGCATATAGGCTCCAGCTCTGGAAGCAATGTGCAAGATTACTTCTATCTTGAGAAATTAGTGTCTCAAGTACTGACAAATGACATACTGATCCTCCTTGGTAACTTCAATTCTAGAATTGGAAAAAAGACACAAACCTCCGGAAAGGTAAGATCAGCAAGAAAGGAGTAAGAATATCGAACTCCCCAGGAGCCATAGATCACCTTACGGAGCTGCGATATGAATTCCAGCTGTCAATAGCTACATGACGATACAAGAGACTGCAGATGCTGGAATCTGGAGCAACAATCTGCTGGAGGAACTCAGCAGGCTGAGCAGCATCTGTGGGGGCAAAGGAATTGTCGACACTTCAGGTCGAAACCCTGCGTCAGGATATGATGCAGGATTTCAACCCGAAACTTTGACAGTTCCTTTCCTCCCACAAATGCTACTCGACCCACTGAGATCCTCCAGCAGATTACTTATTGCAAACAGATACATGATCTTTAGCACCAATCATTTCCGTGGTCCTTCTCAACCTCAGAAAAGTCCTTGACTCTGTCAACCAGGAGAGATTATCGAGAACCCTTTTCAAATTTGACCAACCTCAGGAATTCTTTGCCATTCTACATCTGCTGCACTATGACATGGAAGCTATCTAACAGGTGAACCACAGAAACAATCAAGGGTCAAGCAAGGCTGCAACATTGCACCAACTTTCTTCTCAGTATTTCTTGCTGCAATACCATACTACACCTCCAATAACATTGCTGTTGGAGAGTTAATCTGCAGGATGAACATAGAAAACTACAGCACAGTACAGGCCCTTCGGCCCACAATGTTGTGCCGCCATTTTATCCTGCTCCAACATCTATCTAACCCTTCCCTCCCACATAGACACATGGATGATAGAAAAATATGGGGCTATCTAAGATAAATGTCCCTAATGTATCTGCCTTGGGAAATGGGAAATTGTTCACCCTTTGCCGTTGACACTCCTGAGCAAACCTTATTATAGATTTACAGAATGCAGACAATGTTTGTGTATGTGCACATTTGAGGCATAGCTCCAGGTTATTAGTGATCTCTTCATTGAGGCATTAAGAGAGGCTAGGACTTCCAGTAAACATCTGAAAGACAAAGGAGTTCACCCAATCTGCCCTCAGAAGAGCAATATCTACAACAGGACCTTGCAAAGGCAGACATCAATGACAAAGTTCACCTCCCCCAACAGAGCAGCAGCACAGCCTTCAGTCAATTGAGGAAAAGGATGATCAAAGACCAAGACCTCAAACAAATATCGGTATCCTCTTCCAGCACAACATCCCCAGCATCGAGGGCTCTGATCACAGTCAGCCAGTTCTGTAAGGCAGGCCAATCATCTGCACATCATCAGATTCTACTCTGAGCACCAACATGGCAAAAGATCTCCAGAAGGATAAAGAAAAATATTTCAAGATGTTCTCAAAATCTCCTTGAAAAACATAACATCCTCACCAACTCTGGAGGATCTAGATAATAAGCACTGATCACTGCCAGTTTCGATGATGGGGATATACTGGGGCCTCGTGCAACCAGTGGACAGAGCAGACAGCATTCCAAACTACCCAACCATAATATCAAGCACCACATGCCCATCTGCTGCAGAGTCTGTGGATCCTGAATTAGACTCTTCACACCTCAAAACCCACAGAAATGGAGTGGAAACAAGTCATCCTAGACCCAGGGACTACCCAAGAAGAAGAAATAATGGGATTCTGATCAAGACTATGTGGATTTCTGGAGGCAACCAGAAACTTGATTAGTCAATGTACTCAGGCAATCAGGAACAAGTGAATCCCTCAATGACTACTAGTGTAGGAATACACGAGGGAAATCAGGAGGGCAAAGACTGGGTATGAGATGGATCTGGCAGGCAGGGTTAAGGAAAATCCCAAGAGATTCTATAGAGATTCTAGAGTAAAAGACTGGCTGGGGAGAGAATAGGTCCCCTTAAAGATCAGCAAGGCTATCTATGTGTGGAGCCATGGGAGAAGGGTGAGATTTTTAATGAATATTTCTCATCAGTTTTTATTGTGGAGAAAATGATGGACAGTAAAGAAATGAGGGAGATGATGTCTTGGCCCACATATGAATTACCAGGGAGGAAGTATTGGTGGCCTTAAAACGCATTAAGGTGGATAATCTCCAGAGTCTGACCAAGTGCATCCTCTGACCTTGTGGGAAGCTAGGGAAGAAATTGTGGAGGCCCTTGCAGAGATACTTGCTTCATTGTTAGCCACAGGTGAAGTTCCAGAAGACTGGAAGCCGGCTAATATTGTACCATTATTTAAGAAGGGCAGTAAAGGCAGGCCAGGAAACTACGGGCCAGTGAATCTGACATCAGTGGTGGGTAAGTTACTATAGGGGATTCTGAGGGACAGGATCTATCAGCATTTGGATAGGCAAAGTCTAATTAGGGATAATCAGCGTGGCTTTGTGTGGGGGAAATGGAAAAACTCTAAGGGATTTGTCAGACATGAAGAGGTAACCAAGAGGATAGATGAGAATAGGGCAATGGACATTATCTACATGGACTTTAGCAAGGCCTTTGACAAGGTCCCGCACGGTAGGCTAATCTGGAAGGTTAGATCAAATGGGATCCAGGGAGAGATTCATAATTAGCTCAGTGGTAGGAAGCAGAGGGTGATGGTCAAAGGTTGTTTATTGGACTGGAGGCCTGTGATTAGTAGTGCACCACAGGGGTCAGTGCTGGGACCTTTGTTGTTCCTTATTTATATAAACGATTTCAATGTGAATGTACAAGGCATGGTTTGTAAATTTGTGGATGAAAGTAAAATAGGTGGTATTATAAACAGTGAAGGACGTCATCAAAAATTACAGGGGGATCTTGATCAGCTAGGTAAGTGGGCCAAGGATTGGCAACTGGCTTTCAATATGGATAAGTGCAAAATGTTGCATTTTGAAGAGGTCAAACCAGGGTAGAACTTGTACAGTGAATGGTTGGGCCCTGGCAAGTGTTGTGGAACAGAGGACCTTGGAGTACAAGTACACAGTTAACTGAAAGTGGTGTTACAGGTAGACATAGTGGTGAAGGCAATGTTTGGCATGCTGGCCTTCATCAGTCAGGGCATTGAGTATAGGAGTTGGGACATTATGTTGCAGTTGTACAAGATGTTGGTGAGACCATACTTGGGAGTATTATGTACAGCTTTGGTCACCCCATTATATGAAAGACATCATTAAACTGGAGAGAGTGCAGAGAAGATTTACAAGGATGCTACCAGGACTCGCTCCGAGTTATTGGGAGAGATTTGGCAGGCTAGATCTTTATTCCTTGGAACATGGGAGATTGAGGGATGACCATAGAGGTGTATAAAATCATGAGGGGCATAGATAGGGTGAATGCACACAGTTTTTTTTCAGGGTTGGGGAATCAAGAAGTAGAGAGAATAGGTTTAAGGGTGAGAAGTGAAAGATTTAAAAGGGACCAGAGGGGCAACTTCTTCATGCAGAGGATGGTGCATATATGGAATGAGCTGCCAGAGAAAGTGGTTGATGCAGGTATAACAACAACATTCAGAAGACATTTGGCTCAGTACATAGATAGGAGGGGTTTAGAGGGATATGGGCCAAACCCAGGCAAATGGAACTACTTAGCTGGGCACCATGGTCAACATGGATGAGTTGGGCTGAAGGGCCTGCTTCCATGCTGTATTACTCTATACTGGTCTCTTAATTCAAAAGATATTCAGCAAGATAAACACTAGCCTTAGTTTAATTTGATAAGTCACAAAGCAGAAAAGCTGTGATCAGATAGTCATACACAAGTACAAGCATACCTGAATATTTCAAATACTGACTATACCCTTCCAACAAGCTCTGCTTTCATTCCAGATTCTGCTTTCATATAAAACACAGCAATATGGATTTTTCCAGTCCAAAAAACTCAATAACTAAATGGCTGTTTCAGCTGCAGTAATTTGTGGGAAGATTTGTGCAATTTGTAGGAGGCAGTCGGGGCTACAGCTGGAAGAGCTGACAGGTCTGGAGAGGTAGACATCACACACACTGTTCTTGCACACAATAAGAAGGCTGTTTCACAGCTCACTGCACACATTTACTATATTTACTTTGTGTCACTTGCTCACACCCTATAATCCATTTATTACTCAAGAAAAAGTATCCAACAATGTAATATCCAACATGTTGAGTTACTAAACTGCTCATTTCATTTTTACTCAGGGTTAGCACCCAACAAATCTAATCTACCAATGGTGATTTTTGAGAACATAGGAATGTCTACTTTACATAAGTTGATGCTTTAAGAGGATGTTACTTAAAGCATTCCATTATTTTCTAAACTCTGGATATGTGGTTGGGTTAAAAAAGCAAAAGGTTCAATAAAATGAGCATATTATCCTTGAGAATTTGATGACCCACACAATGGGCAGCAATCCCAACAACATAACTGTCAATTCACTACAGTGATGTTGAAGACCAAGTGCAAATCAGGTCACCAAATATTTCATACCTTTAGGTGGTGTTTGCTTACATCAGCAGCCACATTATTATACATTAATGAGAATAAAAATAGAGAACTGCACTATTTTGTACTTAAGAAAAAAAAACCACTGGAGGAAATCAGCGGGTCAGGTAACAGCTATGGAGGTAGTTGACATTTTGGGTCAAGACCCTGCACCAGTCCTGATACAGGGTCTCGACCTAAAACATTGTCCGTTCCTTTGCATCCACAGATGCTACTGACCCACCATGCTCCTCCAGCAGTTTGTCTTTTGCTCCAGATTCCAGCATCTGCAGTCCCCTATGTCACTACTTCGTACTTTTGGTACCACATCACTCATTACATTAGTTAATTGGTTTGTTATTGTCACGTGTACCCAGGTACAGTGAAAAAACTTTGTTTTGCATGCCAGCCATACAGATCATTCATTACACAGTGCATTGAGGTAATACAAGGGAAAACGATAACAGAATGCAGCGTTAAGTGTTACAGTTACGGAAAAAGTGCAGTGCAGGTAGACAATAAGGTGCAAGGTGGTTTGTGAGGTCTAGAGTCCATCTTAATGTGACCTGATGGAGGTGTATAAGATGATGAGAGGCGTTGATCATGTGGATAGTCAGAGGCTTTTCCCCAGGGCTGAAATGGTTGCCACAAGAGGACACAGGTTTAAGGTGCTGGGGAGTAGGTACAGAGGAGATGTCAGGGGTAAGTTTTTTACTCAGAGAGTGGTGGGTGCGTGGAATGGGCTGCCAGCAACGGTGGTGGAGGCGGATACGATAGGGTCTTTTAAGAGACTTTTGATAGGTACATGGAGCTTAGAAAAATAGAGGGCTATGGGTAAAGAGGGCTAGTAATTTCTAAGGTAGGGACATGTTCGGCACAACTTTGTGGGCCAAAGGGCCTGAATTGCGCTGTAGGTTTTCTATGTTTCTAATGTACAAGGAGACTGTTCAATAGTCTTATAACAGCAGTATAGAAACTGTCCTTGAGCCTGGTGGTACATGCTTTCAGACTTTTGTATCTTCTGCCCGATGGGAGGGAGGAGAGAGAGAGAGACATACGAAGTTCTCTCCTCCCCTTTTCTTTCTTTGTACACTTAGCCTCAATCTTCTTCCTGCCTCTCCTGAAGGCATCAATAGTTGCTGTGCTCCTATTCCACAGAACCAAGGAGACTTTCAATATCATTCACAAGTAGCCATGCTTCATAAATGAATTATAACAGTGACTGCCACAGGCAGTCTGATCAGTATCATCATTAGTGAAAAGATCCTGAAATTAACTGGATGCCAACTGAGTTACTGGACATCTGTCATCAGAAACCTTGGGTAATTACTTCCTTTCTCCTACATCTAGATACCAAGGCCAACCATGGCCTTTTAAGCTACAATTCCACGGATATTAGATAATTCAGTAAATGAAAGAAATTGAGCATGCACTTCGCAGTCTAGAGTAACTTAGCACTACAGATGTCTTCAAAACATAAATACGTAGATGTACAGGATATTGTGTAGCTAATGCAGGACAGTGTAGCTCCGTCTCTTTTGCTAAATTTGCACAAATGCTTTTGAAATGGAAAAAATTGCTGAAGCCACAAAACTAATCGCTCAACCTCCATTCATCATGCTCTCTTATTCACCAGCACATTCATCAAGACAGTCCTCCTGGTAAAGTCATCTTCTCCAACTACCTCCAGTTAAAATTGGAAAGACATTGTGTAGGGCAAGATTCCCAGGCAATCACTCCACAACATGGCATCCTATCCAAGCCTCATTACTTTCTACATTACATTTCATTACCCGATTCCCCATAGACGATTTCAGTTCATCCAAAGGTTGCAATAGATGTAGTATAATGAAACTCCAGTATTTTACTTCTCTGGATGTAAATATTTTACTATAATTGGGATTTTATTTTAAAAAGTCAGGAGTATTTTTTTTTAAATGTTAGCATGTTCCCTTCTCTCACTTCCAAACCAAGAGGATTGATTATGTTTAATATACATATTGATCAAGTGTAGGATACCAATATCAAATTGTTTAATTCATTCTAAAATTTTAATGACAGCGCTTTGTGAAACATTGCTTCAATCTGAGCTGCATGAAGAGATGTGAACATATGCCGATATGTTGTGGCTCTACATAACGTGCTCTCTTTAAATCAGCTGTTTAATATGGCGTGCGACTCAGTACAACAGATAACCCCGGAGACATTTGAAACTAATAGTTCCCTACTCAGTCTTTCATAAAGCTCTTCACTTTGATCACCAAGTTTAGAACATCACAAGAACAAGGGTTTACCATCCTATTTTGTTGCAATGTTTTCAATTCAGATTGTCAATTGCTATTATTGATATAGCCGAGGTACATTACCATAATCTCTATAATCGGATACAGGCATTATCCTACTTGAATTTGATAACTACTGCACTTACAAAAGTATTAGCAAGCCTCAGATTTATCTATCCTCGTTTAAGATTTTGAAAAAAAATGTTTAGAATAAAACCATTCAAATCTTAGAATCCGTATGTGGCACTAGAAAATTACATTCTTTGTCTGCTTCCGTGGAGAGAAAAGAACTTACATCAAGTATGGATGAAAGTTCAAATACCCAACAATACAGAACTAAGACATTAAATGAAGTAGGTGTGGAAATGTGATTTCAAAGTTAAAGTTGCTTTAGTATTGTTCTAAGACCCATGCTCATATTGTCAGCTACAACATAAAAAAGAAGGAAATTCTTGAATGACCCACTAGTCAGGTAGTGCAGCTGTCTCACAATGCCACGAGCTCAGGTTCAGTGCTGACTTCTGGTGCTGTCAGTGTGGAACATGTTCATTCTGCACATAACTGTGTGGGATTCCCCTCAATGCTCCAGTTTCCTCCTACATCCCAAAGATTTGATAATTGGTTACTATAAATTTTTTAAGAGACTTTTGGATAGGTACGTGGAGCAGAGAAAAATAGAGGGCTATGGGTCTCTAAGGTAGGGACATGTTCAGCACAGCTTTGTGGGCTGAAGGTCCTGAGTTGTGCTGTAGATTTTCTATGTTTCTAAATTAGCCCTAATGTAGGAGGGTGGCAGGCGAATCTGAGTGAGGATGATCGGCATGAGAAAGAGAGCAGGTTACACGGAAAATAAACGGCCAAGTGGATTTGATGTAAAAGCTGGCATCGACTCGATGGGTAAATGGCCTCCTACATCATCAGGAAAAAAACAGGGGAAGAAAAGAGAAAATGTAATTGCAGGTTGGAGAGGAGCAAACATGACGCCACTATTTGGGAAAGTGGGAGAGAGAAAACAGGAAATAACCAACCTCAAACCTATGATATGCTGGTCATTAGGTATCTATCAATACTAATACCATTTTACAGCACTCAACCCACAGCCTTCTATGCCATGGCATTTCAAGTGTTTATCAAAAAAAATACTGCTGTGAGAGTACTCATCTTCACAACCTGCTCAGGCATTCAACCACATTCGGGGTGAATTTTTTTTAAATCCCCTTTAAATCTGTTATAACTAACTTGCATGCTTTCTTAACCACCTTATCTACCTGTGTTGCTCTCTTCTAGGATCCTTGAACAAACACACCATGACCCCTCTGCTCCTCACTCTTTTCTAGGATCCTACCAATCATTGTGTATATCCGAAGCCTTATTAGTCCTCCCAAAATGCATCATCTCACATGTTTCAAGATTAAATTCCATACTTCAATGTTCTGCACATTTTATCAACTCATCCTGTAACGCAAGATTAACCTCCTCACACCACAAATGTTCATGTCATCTGCATACTTGCTGATCATACCTCCTACATTAAAAAGCAAGGGTCCCAGCACTGATCCCAGTGGAACAAAAGGCTTCCAATCACAACAGCACCTTCAACTATACCCTCTGCTTCCTATCACTAAGCCAACTTCAGAACCGAAACAGGAAGGGCAGGAAACACTCAACAGGTCGGGCAGCATCTGTGGAAAGAGAAACAGCTAACGTTTTGGGTTAATTATACTTCATCAGAATCGGGAAAGAGAGAAAACAAGTTAGATTTAAGTTGCAGAGACGTCGCGGAGTGATGAGTGGGACAAGAGGAGTGATGAGTGGGACAAAAGGAGTAGCTGTGAATAGGATGAGGACAGGATTGTTGAGGGGACAAATTGTGGAGGTCATCCGGTCAATGGGTTAAATGGGGGCAGTTTGAGAGTGAGAATACAGGCAAAGGAGTGCAAGTAGTTGAAAAATGCCAGGCCATAGGACATGCCTATGCTAAAGGAGAGGGAAAAGCTGAGCCATTTTTGAACGATTCCCACTCTTTGATGTAGAAAATGTAGTATAAATGTGGGAAATAAGAAGTCAAAAATTTATTCCCAGATTACCTTCAAGTCATTGGGCTCATGAGTATACCTGAAGTGTCAATGGACTCCCAATCATGTATGATGCCCTCCATGCTCAAGTATCCTACCAGCACATGCAGGTCAGAAGCATGAATAAGGTGGTAAAAGAAACAAATGTATTCTAACCAAATCACCACCATCAGGACTGGACAAAAAACCTAGAAAGGAAGACTATGTATGTGTGCTATAATTAATATATTACAACATGGGAGCTTATAAGAAACGGAAGTTAGGTTCTACTGAGTACTGTAAGTGGCATACAAATTATATCACAACAATTGTTTATATCACACATTCAGAAAGAAAATGGTAAAATAAGATTAAGGCCAATTAGGTATAAGTATGAAGAGATGTTTTATAGGTCACTACATTCCCATGGGATAGCCTCCATTAAAATGACTGCAAACATCTTGGCTGTGTGGGTTTGGAATGCTTTGATTTTGAACAGTTCTTTGAGTTTTTGAAGGAAGGGCAATTAGATCAGCTCCAGCAGATTTAAAAATCATTTTATAACAGTTCCACATATCCAACGGACCATCACACCCCGTTTACTATTACCATACAGAATTACCAGCTCAGTGTTTCATATAAAATCCTTATTCAAACAAAAGTAGTATTCTCATAGAGTCAGAGAGCACAGAATAAGGCTCTTTGACCACGTCCATGTTGACTATCAAATATCTGTCTATACTGATCCAATTTATCAGTACTTGGCCCATGGCCTTTTACGCCCTGTCAAGTGAAGTGCTCATCTAGAAACTACTTAAATGTTGTGAGAGTACCTGCCTTCATCACCCACGTAGGCAGTGTCATCCAGATTCCAACCAAGAGAAACAAAGCACTGCAGATGCTGGAACCTAGATGAAAAAAATAATAAGATGCTGGAGGAACTCAGCAGGTCAGGCAGTATCTGTGGAGAAAAGCAGATGGTCAACGTTTCGGGTCAGGACCCTTCTTCAGGATGGATGATAGAAAAAGGGGAAGCCCAGACATAGGGGGGAAAAAACAGAGCAGTAATAGGTGGACAAAAGAGGGGAGGTGGGGTGGGCACAAGGTGGTGATAGGTAGATACAGGTAAAAGGTGGTGGATCTTCTCTCCCCTCCTCCCCTGCATCTGCCTATCACTATCCCTCCCCTCTTTTGTCCATCTATCACTGCTCTGTTTATCCCCCCTATAAATAGAGGTTCCCCTTTCCCTATCCTCTGTCCTGAAGAAGGGTCCTGATCCGAAACATTGACCACCTGCTTTTCTCCCCGATGCTGCCTAGCCTACTGAGTTCCTCGAGATTCCAATCAACCTCTGTTGAAAAAGTTGTTCCTCAGATCTCCTCTAACCTCTTATCCCTTACCTTAAACTTATGGCCTCTAGTTTTAAACACGTCTGCTACAGGGAAAAGTTTTCTTTTAACTATCCCATCTAGGAAGCTCATAAATTGGTAGAGCTCTATCAGGTCCACACTCACCCTGTTCCACTCCAAAGAAAACAAACCTAACATATCCAGTCTCTCCTCAGAACTGAAATGCTCCATCCCAGGCACCATCTCCATGTGTAATCACACCCTTCCTATAGTATAGTGACCAGAACTACACACAGTACTCCAGCTGTGACCTAACCAATGTTTAATAAAGTTGTACCATAGCCTCCCTGCTCTTATATATTATGCCTGGCTAATGAAGGCACATATCCAATATGCCTTCTTCACTACCTTATCTACCTGTGCTGCCACCTTTGGGGATCCTTGTATTTGTACACCAAGGTCCCACTGTTTCTTGATACACCTTAGAGTTCTAACATTCATGGTGCATGTCCTGGCCCTTTTTAGTCCTCATCTCACACTTATCAAGATTAAATTCAATCTGCTATTGCTCTGACCATCTTACCAACAAATCAGTATCACCCTGTAGCATACAACTATTCTCCTTATGTTCAATACCATCAATTTTTGTGCCATTTGAAAACTTCCCAATCATGGATATAGTCATATCCAGTCATTAATAAATATAACACACAGTCAGGGTCACAGCACGATCCCTGAGGTACCCCACTGCTCACAGACTTCCAATACAAAAGCAGCACTTCACCATCACCTTCTGCCTCAATTACCAAGCCAATTTTGGATCCAATTTGCCAACTTGCCTTGGATCCCATGGGCTCGACACTTTTATAGAAGAAACATAGAAAAACTACAGCACAATTCAGGCCCTTCGGCCCATAAAGCTGTGCCGAACATGTCCCTACCCTAGAAATTACTAGGCTTACCCATAGCCCTCTATTTTACTCAGCTCCATATACCTATCTAACAATCTCTTGAAAGACCCTGTCGCATCCGCCTCCACCACCGTTTCCGGCAGCCCATTCCACGCACTCACCACTCTCTGAGTAAAAAACTTACCCCTGACATCTCCGCTATATCTACTCCCCAGCACCTTAAACCTATGTCCTCTTGTGGCCACCAATTCAGCCCTGGGGAAAAGCCTCTGACTATCTACCCTATCAATACCTCTCATCATCTTATACACTTCAATCAGGTCCCCCCTCATCCTCCATCTCTCCAAGGAGAAAAGGCTGAGTTCCCTCAACCTGCTTTCATAAGGCATGCTCCGCATTGCAGGCAGCATCCTTGTAAATCTCCTCTGCACCCTCTCTATGGCTTCCACATCTTTCCTGTAGTGAGGTGACCAGAACTGAGCACGATACTCCAAGTGGGGTCTGACCAGGGACCTATATAGCTGCAACAATACCTCTCGGCTCCTAAATTCAATTCCCCGATTGATGAAGGACAATACACCATATGCCTTCTTAACCACGGAGTCAACCTGCGCAGCCGCTTTGAGCGTCCTATGGACTCGGACCCCAAGATCCCTCTGATCCTCCACACTGCCAAGAGTCCTACCATTAAGACTATATTCCGCCAACATATTTGACCTACCAAAATGAACCACTTCACACCTATCTGGGTTGAACTGCATCTGCCACTTCTCAGCCCAACTCTGCATCCTATCTGTTCCTCTGTAACCTCTGACAGCCCTCCAAACTATCCACAACATCCCCAAACTTCGTGTTATCCGCAAACTTACTAACCCACCCCTCCACTTCCTCATTCAGGTCGTTTATAAAAATCACAAAGAGTAAGGGTCCCAGTACAGATCCCTGAGGTACACCACTGGTCACCAACCTCCACTCAGAATACGACCCTTCAACAACCACTCTTTGCCTTCTGTGGGCCACCCAGTTCTGGATCCACACTGCAATGCCCCCTTAGATCCCATGTCTCCTCACCTTCTCCATAAGCCTCACATGGGGTACCTGATCAAACGCCTTGCTGAAATCCATATACACTACATCTACTGCTCTCCCTTCATCGATGTGCTTAGTCACATCCTCAAAAAATTCAATCTGGCTCGTAAGGCAGGACCTGCCCTTGACAAAGCCATGCTGACTATTCCTAATCATGTTATACTTCTCCAAATGTTCATAAATCGTGCCTCTCAGGATCTTCTCCATCAGCTTACCAACCACTGAGGTAAGACTCACTGGTCTATAATTTCCTGGGCTATCCCTACTCCCCTTCTTGAATAAGGGAACAACATCCGCAACCCTCCAATCTTCCAGAACCTCTCCCGTCTCCATCGACGACGCAAAGATCATCGTTAGAGGCTCTGCAATCTCCTCCCTCGCCTCCCACAGCAACCTGGGGTACATCTCATCCAGTCCCGACGACTTATCTAACTTGATGC
Source organism: Pristis pectinata (assembly GCF_009764475.1). Lineage (NCBI taxonomy): Eukaryota > Metazoa > Chordata > Chondrichthyes > Rhinopristiformes > Pristidae > Pristis > Pristis pectinata. The sequence continues at coordinate 5,330,990 of NC_067409.1, read as the reverse complement.
TTTCCAAAAGTTTCAGCACCACCTCTTTTCTAATATCTACATGCTCAAGCTTTTCAGGCCGCTGCAAGTCCCCACTACAATCCCCCAGATCTTTTACTGTGGTGAATACTGATGTAAAGTATTCATTACCTCCGCTATTTCTTCCGGATCCATACTCACTTTCCCACTGCTGCACTTGATAGGCCCTATCCTTTCGCATCTCATCCTCTTACTCTTCACATACTTGTAGAATGCCTTGGGGTTTTCCTTAATCCTGCCCACCAAGGCCTTCTCATGTCCCCTTCTGGCTCTCCTAATCTCTTTCTTAAGTTCCTTCCTTTTAGCCTTGTACTCGTCCAGATCTCTAACATTACCTAGCTCTCTGTACCTTTTTGTATACTTTTCTTTTCCTTTTGACTAGATTTATTATAGCCTTCGTACACCACGGTTCCTGTATCCTATCATGACTGCCCTGTCTCATCGGAACATGTCTATACCAGTATCCCTTGTCAAAGGCCTTACTGAAGTCCATGTAGACTATATCAATTGCACTGCCCTCATCAATACATTTTGTTCCCTCTTCAAAAACATTCAAATCAAATTGGTCTGACAGATCTCCTCATAACAAAACCATGCTGACAAACTTTAATGAATCCCTGCCTTTCCAAGTGTAGCTTAATCCTGTTCCTCAGGTTTCTTTCTCCCCCAATAGCTTCCCCACCACTGACATTCTCTGACAGTCTCCTTTTTAATCTTCACTGCCCTGACCATTAAGTTCCACCTACACAGTCTAGGAAAAGTTGCAGCATTTTTTCACAGCTCTGTTCACAGAGCAGCACAACAGAGAAATTAAAATGGCTGTGACACAATGATATTCCAATTGGCTACTGTCAGAAATGGGAATATTTCGTCTCACTAGTCTATACGTGTCAGCGGCAGGTTCAGATCCAACTCAATAGTCTGGAGCTGGTGAAGCTTGTCAAAATGGGCAAACAGCAGAGAAACAAAATCTGAAAATCCAGAGCTATCAGGGAAAGTAGGTATAGAAGATAAGATTTAAGATTTCTTTATCAATCACATGTACATGGAAACACACAGTGAAATACACCTTTTGGGTAGAATGTTCTGGGGGTAGCCCGCAAGTGTCACCGTGCTTCCGGCGCCAATATAGCATGCACATAGCTCAGAAGCTGTAAGTCTTTGGCATGTAGGAGGAAACTGGAGCACCCAGAGGAAACCCATGCAGACATGGGGAGAATGTACAAACTCCTTACAGACAGCAGCCGGAATTGAACCCAGGTCACTGGCGCTGTAATAGCATTATGCTAACCACTACACTACCGTGCAAAAGAAAAAGAAGGAATTGGACAATACTTCCCCTCCAATTTATATTGGCATGTGCCTGAACTCATATTCGGATGAAAAAGATTCAATTTTTGGCAGGTGCAAAGTTAACCACCAAACAAATACCTTTGGTACACAGTGGTCCCACCTACCTTGGTAAAATAGGCAGCTCTGCCTCTGCTGTGCTGATGGTACAGCAGATTCAGTGAGTGAATAGTGGCATTGGTTTATTATTATCCTGTACTGAGGTACAGTGAAAAACTTGTCTTGCGTACCGATCGTACAGATCAATTTATTACACAGTACATTGAGGTAGTACAGAGTGCATTGTTTTTACCCTGTACTACCTCAATAACAGAATACAGAGTAAAGTGTCACAGCTACAGGGAAGTGCATTGCAGGTAGGCAATAACGTGCAAGGTCATAACAAGGTAGATTGTAAGGTCAAGAGTCATTCTCATCGTATAAGGGAAGTGTTCAATAGTCTTATCACAGTGGGGTAAAAGCTGTCCTTGAGCCTGGTGGTATGTGCTCTCAGGCTCTTGTATCTTCTGCCTGATGGGAGAGGAGAGAAGAGAGAATGACCCAGGTGGGTGGGGTCTTTGATTATGCTGGCTGCTTCACCAAGGCAGCGAGAGGTAAAGACATGGAGGGGAGGCTGGATTCCATTATGTGCTGGGCTGTATCCACAATTCTCTGCATTTTTTGTGGTCCTGGGTAGAGCGGTTGCCATATCAAGCCATGATGCATCCAGATAGGATGCTTTCTATGGTGCATGGATAAAAATTGGCTAGTGTCAAAGGGGACATACCAAATTTCTTTAGCCTCCTGAGGAAGTAGAGGTGGTGGTGAGCTCTCTTGGCCATGGCGTTTACGTGGTTGGACCAGGACAGGCTGTCGATGATGTTCACTCCTAGGAACTTGAAGCTTTCAACCCTCTTGACCTCAGCACTGTTGACGTAGACAGGTGCATGTACACAGCCCCCTTTCCTGAATTCAATGACCAGCTCTTTTGTTTTGCTGACATTGAGGGAAAGTTTGTTGTCATGATATCATGTCACTAAGCTCTCTATCTCCTTCCTGTACTCCGACTCATCATTATTTGAGATACGGCCTACTACGGTAGTACCATCTGCAAACTTGTAGATGGAGTTAGAGCAGAATCTGGCCACGCAGTCATGATTGTATAAGTAGTAGAGTGGAGGGCTGAGGACGCACCCTCGTGGGGCACTAGTGTTGAGAATAATCGTGCTGGAGATGTTGCTGCCTATCCTCACTGATTGCGATCTGTTGGTCAGAAAGTCAAGGATCTAGTTGCAGAGGGAGATATTGAGTCCCAGGTTTCAGAGTTTGGTGATGAGTTTGCTTGGAATTATAGTATTGAAGGCTGAGCTGTAGTCAATGAACAATAGTCTAACATAGGTGTCTTTACTGTCCAGATGCTCCAGAGCCAAGTCTAGGGCCAGGGAGATGGCATCCACTGTAGACCTGTTTCGGTGGTAGGCGAATTGCAGTGGGTTGAGGTTGTCTGGGAGGCTGGAGTTAATGCATGCCACGACCAGCCTCTCGAAGCACTTCATGATGGTGGATGTCAGACCCGCTGGTCGGTAGTCATTAAGGCATGTTACCTTGTTTTGCTTAGGTACCGGAATGATAGTGGTCTTCTTTAAACAGGTGGGAACCTCAGATTAATGCAGGGAGGTTAAATATGTCTGCAAATACCCCCGCCAGCTGATCAGCACAAGATCTGAGCACATGGCCAGGGACACAATCCGGGCCAGGTGCTTTCTTCGGGTTCACTCCCGGAAGACTGATCTTACGTCCTCAATGGTGACTACGGGTTCAGTTGCATTGGAGGCTGACTGTGGATGGTGACAATCCACTTCCCTTCTGTTCAAAACGCATATTGAATGCATTAAGCTCATCAGGAAGGGATGTGTTGTTAGCTATGCTGCCTGACTTCATTTTGCAGCCCGTTATAGCGTGTAAGTCCTACTACAACTTATGGCTGGTCTGGGATGCTATTTAGCCAGAGACTAAGTAATAGCCCTAACTGTGAAGTGAAGTGCCAGTAATGAAGTCAACAACTAGTCTCACCTTACAAGCCAGAAACATGCCCAGTGCCAATCATAATCATAGAATCAGAGCCAGAGCACAGACACAGGCCCTTTGACCCACGTTGTCCATGTCTACAATAAGTACCCATCTATATTGAACATTTTTGGCAGCACTTGGTCCATAGCCTTCTGTCTTGGCGGTTCAAGAGTTCATCCCAATACTACTTAAATGTTGTGAGTCTCTGCCTCCACCACCCTCTCAGGCAGTGTGTTCCAGATTCCAACCACCCTCTAGGTGGAAGAGTTCTTCCTCAATCCCCTCTAAACCTGTGCCCTCAAGTGACAGACTGCTATGAGGAAAAGCTTCCTATTATCTACCCCTCCCAAATGCCTCTATCACATCCCCCCTCAGCCTCCTCCATTCCAAGGAAAATAAACCCAGCCTATCCAGTCTTTATTCAGCAAATCTTTTGGAAATTTTTGCCTGCAGATCAGCCAATGGGGATAGGAGTTGGGCTTAAGTGGCAGAGGCAGGTACAATTACAAAATTTAAAAGATATTTGGACAGGCACACGGATAGGAAAAGTTCAGAGGAATATGGGCCAAACTCAGGCAAATGGGACTAGTTCAGGTTGGCAACTTGTCAGCATGGAGGAGTTGGACCGAAGGACCCGTTTCCATGCTGTGTGACTATAACTCTAATTTGTATACGGCCCCAGTGAGTAAATAATCTACTACTTCCACACATTTGACTCACAGCTGAAGAATGTATTTGGGTGCAGTGCCAGGCCTCAGCATGGCACCAACACTAATGGGGAGGATAGAGAAGAAAAATACTTCATCAGAAACAATTGCTAAGATAAGAAACCTTAAATCACTCTTGTAATTGTACTCACATACAAATGAACAAAAAATTTTGCTTTGTGTGATACTACAGGGGCTCTGATAAAATGTTATTAATCATAACCCATAGATGCTGCCTGACCATCTGAGTCTTTCCGACATTTTCTATTTTTATTTCAGCAGTTTTAAAATGAGTTGGAGCCATCTGGAATTATACCATGAAGCATGAAAGAGATTGTCTAAGCATTCATAAACTTGCATTCCACAGAATTTTACAGTATAGAAGAAAGGCAATTGGGCCAAAACACACATGGCAGATGTCAAAAAGAGCAAACCATCACCCACATGTTCCAACTTCGTATCCTTTTTCATTCTACATCCCTCCAAATCTGGCAGGACCTCAAGCTCATTGGAGCTTAGAAGAATAAGGGATGATCTTATTTAGACACATGAGAACCATAGAGGGCATGACAGGGTAGATGTAAAGATGTTTCCACCAGTGGGAGATCCTCAAAAGAGGGAACATAGTTACAAGATTAGGGTGCAGGTGTTTAGGAACTTGTCACAGAGGGTGGTGAACCTCTGAAATGTTCTACCCCAGAGGGCAGTGAAGGCTAGATCATAAGGGGTATATAAAGAAGTAATTTTTCAAAGATTAGGGAAGTGAGGGCCACAGAGAAGGAGATGAGGCCTGGTGCAGATCAGTCGCGATCATATTAATGATAGGGCAGGCTTCAGGGTCAAGAGGCCGGCTCCTGCTCCTATTTTCTATTGAACCGCCACTAAAAAAGAAAAGGGCATCAAGTGTATAGGAACTTATCTCCCAAATGTACACCCACCTGTCTTGGAGATATGTTGCCATTATTGGCTCCTCACTCAATTGTATACAATGAGTAATTTCAATTTGCAGGCTGCAGAGCTTCGAGAGAAAAAAACCACTACTTTGACAAGTTAGAAAGGTGCTCTTGCCAGGGTCACAGTCATTGCAAGAATCAATGAAAGAGTATTACTCCAGATACGCTCAAAACATTTAAAAAGTATCTGGATGAACACGTGAATCATAAGACAAAGGAGCAGGTTGGCCATTCAGCCCAGAGTCTGCTCTGCCATTCTATTATGAGCTGATCCATTCTCCCATTTAGCCCCACTCCCCCACCTTCTCACCATAACCTTTGATGCCCTGGCTACTCAGATACCTATCAATCTCTGCCTTACATACACCCAATGACTTTGCCTCCACAGTCGCCCGTGGCAACGAATTCCATGGATTCGCCACTCTCTGGCTAAAGGATTTCTCCGCATCTCTGTTCTGAATGGGTGGCCTTCAATCCTGAAGTCGTGCCCTCTTGTACTAGACTCCCCTACCATGGGAAACAACTTTGCCACATCTACTCTGTCCAGGCCTTTTAACATTCGAAATGTTTCTATGAGGTCCCCCCTCATTCTTCTGAACTCCAAGGAGTACAGCACAAGAGCCGTCAAACATTCCTCATGTGGCACAGAAAGCTATGGGACTACATTCTGGTAAATGGGATGAGTATGGATGGGTACTTGAGGGTTGGCATGGACATGGTGGATCAAAGGGCCTACCTCTGTGCTGTACGACTCCATGACTCTAAGAACATAAGGAATAAGAGCAGGAGCAGACCATTCAGCTTTTGAGTTTGCCAAGATTACAGAGATTAATTTTATGCACATAATTTATGTAATTATCCTTCAGTCACTGCATTTTTCTGGAGAAAGAGACCTGCTTTTACTGTTGAAGTCACTGTAGTCTGTTTCCCCTGCTTTATATAAACTGTCCACTGAGTAAATTGATTTTGTCTGCTGAGTATTACACTGCTGTGAGTCAGATATTGTGTCCCCACATACAATTCACTGACTGACACAGTGATGGAGATAAATACTCTACTAAAGAAAACCCTGTATATTAAGAAACTTTTAGAAGTTCTATACGTTAACTCCAAATTTCCCAGTACCATCTGTATGTTTAAGAATTGCCTGAAGGGAACAAAGTATTTTATTAAGCTATTTCATTGACCAACATAACTGACTCCGATAAGTTGAGAAAAATTCCCTGGTACTAAAATAAAGAACAGGCCTCAGAAACTTCAGACTCATACATACTGGTTCTCAACACACACACTATTGTTGATCACTTGCTAAGTAAACCTGTCTAAGCAGCTAACGTCGTCTTAAGCTGTCTAAAACCTACCATGCGAAACTTTATCCTAAGTTAGACCAACAGCTGACCTTGAAAATGGCTTTGACAGACAAATAAGGATCAGGCTGATGAGAAGTTCCATTCAAAGGCTCACAGAAAGCTATACATTCATTGCTAAGAAAATGGAGATACTAAACTGAATAGCAAGCCTTCATTTGTTGCAAGAATCTTAAATCAGTTTCATTACAGGCTGCTTCACGGGAGTTGAGTTGGCTTAGTTAAGGCTGTCTCGTTCTACTATTAATTCATGGTCCCAGGTCCCGGAAAACCCAGCAGGTAAAAGTCAGAGTGAACAGTTGCATCCATGGAGTTAAGTTCCTTATGGTCCAGGAAGAGCAGAAGAATTTTCTTCAGATCCAATAAACTATGAAGCAAACCCAGTCACTCCAACTGACAAATGATTCCTCCAGCAGCCAAGTGATTCACTTCAGACATACCTCTACCCTGCAAATGAGACTCAGGACTGAGCAAATTCACATGACATATAGTACAATGAAGAAATTGCTTTTCAATACATTTTCACTTAAAGAAATTTAAAAAAAAACAAGGAATTTTTTTACATTTATCCAAGACTACAGATGTAGTTTAACATGTCATCTGAAACATTCCAACTTCAACAGTGCAGTACTTCTTCACTGGCACTGACTCAGACATAAAAATGTGCTACCCACTAAGACACAGTTAACATTGTACTTTTAAATGTGACTTTAGTATAAAGCAAAATGCTTAGCAATTTTTAGTCCAGCGTATTAACACCTCATCATTCATTTTCTTCAGGGTCCAGGAATGATCTGCACTGTGATATCCTAAAACAAGGTAAGAACCAGAAACCAGCCTCCCCTCCTTGGACTCTGTTTTTACCTCCTGCTGCCTTGGCGAAGCAGCCAGCATAATCAAAGACCTCACCCACCCAGGTCATTCTCCCTTCTCTCCTCTTCCATCAGGTAGAAGATCCAGGAGCCTGAGGGCACGTACCACCACTGAGGACACGTACCACCAGACTGAAGGACAGCTTCTATCCCACTGTGATAAGACTATTGAACGGTTCCCTTATACGATGAGATGGATTATGACCTCATGACCTACCTTGTTGTGACCTTGCACCTTATTGCACTGCACTTTCTCTGTAGCTGTGACACTTTACTCTGTACTGTTATTGTTTTTACCTGTACTATTTCAATGCACTCTGTTTTAACTCAATGTAACTGCACTGTGTAATGAATTGACCTGTACAATTGGTATGCAAGAAGTTTTTCACTGTACCTCTCTACAAGTGACAATAATAAACCAATACCTACCATCATAACAAGATCACTAGGCTTCCCCAAAAAAATCTCCTCACCTAAACCTGAATATTATTCTATTATTTTAGTTAAAGTGGTTTGAGAGCAAAATGTATTCATATACAAGTTGCCAAAATGTTTGTATTTCAGGATTGTATCCTGCCAAAATCCTCCACTTTGGTGTGATAGATACTAGGTTAAGAATGATCATCCGCAACTCAACTAGCGTTAAATAAGAAGAGTCAGAGTACTCCGGCACAGAAAAAGGCCCTTCAGCCAATCTAGTCCATGCCAACCTGATCTTCTGCCTAGTCCCATCTACCTGCACCCAGATCATATCCCTCCAAACCCCTCCCATCCATGTACCTATCCAAACCTCTCTTAAATGTTACAATTAAACGCGTATTTACCACTTCTGCTGGCAGCTCGTTCCACACTCGCACCACCTTCTGAGTGAAGAAAGTCCCCCTCAGATTCCCCTTAAATATTTCACCTTTTACTCTAAACCTTTGTCCTCTACTTCTAGTCTCACCCATCCTTAGGGGAAAAAGCCTGTACGCATTCACCTCGATAAGATCTCCCCTCATTCTCCTGCACTCCAGGGAATAAAGTCCAACCTATTCAACCTTTCCCTATAATCAGGTCCTCAAGTCCCGGCACCATCATTGTAAATTTTCTCTGCACTCTTTCAAGCTTATTGATATCTTTCCTGTAAGTTGGTGACCAGAACTGCTCACAATACTCCAAATTTGGCCTCACCAATGTCTTCTACAACTTCAACACAACATCCCAACTCCTGTACTCAATGACCTGATTTATGAAGGCCAATGTGCCAAAAGCTCTCTTTACAATCCTATCTACCTTTGACGCCACTTTCAAGGAACTATGGATCAGTATTCCCTGGTCCCTTTGTTCTACCACACACCTCCAAGCCCTACCATTCACTGTGCAAGTCTTACCCTGGTTTGTCCTCCCAAAGTGCAACACCTCACACTTGTCTGCATTGAATTACATCTACCATTTTTCAGCCTATTTTCCTGGTCAATATCACACTGCAAGCTTTGATAGCCTTCCTTGCTGTCCACTACGCCCCCAATCTTGGTGTCATCCGCAAATTTGCTGATCCAGTTTTCAACATTATCATCTAACTCACTAATATAGATGATAAACAACAACAGACCCAGCACCAATCCCTGCAGCACACCATTAGTCACAGGCCTCCAGTCAGAGAGAGAACCATCTACTACCACTCTCTGGCTTCTCCCACTGAGCCAATGTTGAATCCAATTGGCTACTTCATCCCAAATGCCAAGAGACTTAACCTTCTGGACCAGCCTCCCATGCGGGACTTTGTCAAAGGCCTTGCTGACATCCAATGGAGGCAACGTTCACCGCCTTTCCCTCATCGAACTTCTTGGTAACCTCTATAAGATTGGTTAAACGTGACCTACCACACACAAAGTCATGTTGACTATCCTTAATCAGGCCCTATATATCCAAATACTTGTATATCCTGTTCCTTAGAATACCTTCCAGTAATTTACCCACTACTGACATCAGGCTCACCAGCCTATAATTTCCCAGCTTATTCTTAGAGGCTTTCTTGAACAACATTAGCTATCCTACAGTCCTCCGGCACCTCACCTGTGGCCAAGGACGTTCTAAATATCTCTGCCAGAGCCCCTGCAATTTTTGCACTAGCCTCCCACACGGTCCAAGGGGACACCTTGTTTGACCCTGGGAATTTATCTACCTTAATTTGCCTCAAGACAGGCAGCAACTCCTCTTCTGTAATCCGGACATGGTCCATGACCTCAGTTCTATAGCCTCTGCCTGTCTCCAGAGTAAATACAGATGCAAAAAATTCATTTAAGATCTCCCCCATCTCTTTTGGCTCCATGCATAGATGACCATGCTGATCTTCAAGAGGACCAATTTTGTCCCTTGCTACCCTTTTGCTCTTAATATAGCTATAGAAACCCTTGGGATTCTCTTTTGCCACGTCTGCCAGAGCTACCTCATGTCCTCTTTTTGCCCTCCTGATTTCTCTCTCAAGTGTTCTCTTGCATTTCTTCCAGTCTTCAAGCACCTCATTTGATCCTAACTGCCCATACCTGACATGCACCTCCTCCTTTTTCTTTACCAGGGCCTCAATATCCCTTGATAACCAAGGTTCCCTAAACTTGTGAGCCTTGCCTTTTATTCTAACAGGAACATACAGATTCTATACTCTCAGTATCTCACTTTTGAAAGCCTTCCACTTACAAGCATCCCTTTGCCGGAAAACAGCCTATCCCAATCCACGCCTGCCAGATCCCTTCTGATGCCATCAAAATTGGCCTTACTCCAATTTAGAATCTCAACCAGAGGACCAGTCCTATCCTTCTCCATGATTATCTTGAAACTAATGGAATTGTGATCACTGGATCCAAAGTGTTCCTCTGCACACACTTCTGTCACTTGCTCTGTCTCATTCCCTAAGAGGAAATCCAGTATCATGTTCTCTCTAGTTGGGACCTCTACATATTGATTAAAGAAACTTTCCTGAACATATTTGACAGACTCTATCCCATCCAATCCCTTTACAATACGGGAGTCCCAGTCAATATGTGGGAAGTTAAAATCACCTACTATTACAACCTTGTTTTTCTTGCAACTGTCTGCTATCTCTCTACAAATTTGTTCCTCTAAATCCCCGACTATTGGGAGAACTATAATATAGTCTCATTAACGTGGTCATCCCTTTTTATTCCTCAGTTCCACCCCTATGGCCTCAGTAGACGAGCCCTCCAGTATGTCCTCTCTGAGCACTGCCGTGACATTTTCCCTGATGAGTAATGCCACCCCTCCCTATTTAATACCTCCCTCTCTATCATGTCTAAAACATCGGAACACCAGAAAATTGAGCTGCCAGCCCTGCCCCTCCTGCAACCAAGTCTCACTAATGGCTACAACGTCATAATTCCACGTGCCGATCCATGCTCTTTCATCTGCCTTACCTACAATACTCCTTGCATTGAAATAGACCCATCTCAGAACATTAGTCCCACCATGCTCATCAACCTGACAATTTCAGTCTTTATTATAGGCTTAACATCTACTTTCCCCACAGCCACTCCACCTGCTGCCCTGCCACTCTGGTTCCCATCCCCCTGCAACTCTAGTTTAAATAGAAAAATTAAATCAGGTTTCTTTTCAATATATTGCAAAGAATATTTGAGAGAAGCACTTTTTTGATATTTTTTGTTTGCCTTATTTGTCTATTGGACCGAAGCAGCTAAATTAACCAGATTTATTCTTTTAGAACATAGAACATGACAGCACAGGAACAGGCCCTTTGGCCTACAATGTCTGTGCCAAACATGATGCCAAATTAAACTAAATCTCTTCTTCGTGTACATGATCCATATCCCTCCATTCACTGCATGTTCATATATCTGCCTAAATGCCTCTTAAATACCTGCCCATGGCTGAGCATGGATCGGCATGTAGAATTATGACGTTGTAGCCATTAGAGAGCCCATTCCAAGGACCTACCACTCTATGTAAGAAAAGCTTACCTTGCGCATCTCCTTTAAACTTTCCTTCTCTCACCAACCTCTCCTTCTAGCTCATATCCTCTAATCCAGGCAGCATCCTGGTAAACTTCTTCCTCACCCTTTCCAAAGCCTCCACATCCTTCCTGTAATGGGGCAACCAGAATAGCGCACAATACTCCAAGTGCAACTTAACCAAAGTTTTATACAGCTGCAACATGAATTCCTCACTCTTATAATCAATGCCCTGACTAATGAAGGCAAGCATGCTATACGCTTTCTTTCCCACCCTATCTACTTGTGGGCAGGCACGGTTGTGAAGCGGTTAGCTATTACAGCGCCAGCAACCCGAGTTCAATTCCAGCAGCAGTAAGGAGGTTGTACGTTCTCCCTGTGACTGTGTGGGTTTGCTCCGGTTTCCTCCCACATTCCAAAGACGTACGGGTTAGGAAGTTGTGGGCATACTATGTTGGTGCCAGAAGTGTGGCAACACTTGCGGGCTGCCCCCAGAACACTCTAAGCAAAGATGCATTTCACTGTGTGTTTCGATGTACATGTGACTAATAAAGAATTCTTATGTTACTTGCATGGCTGTTTTCAGAGAGCTATGGACTTGGACCCAAAAAGCTCCCTGTACATCAAGCTATAAAAGTGACATGACTGGGTACCCTGCAGCTAGTGACTTACCTCCTGACACCCTAAGGTCTTCCCAAAATCCATAATGTACAAATCAGGAGGATGATGGGATGAGCGTGGCTCCAACAGTCAAGAATCTTGACACCAAGCAGAAAAAAAATAGCCTATCTACCATCCTAACTTTTATTCCCTTCACCACCAGCACACAGTGACTGCATTGTGTCCCATCTATAAAATGTGTTGTGTTTCTCATCCAAGCTCCCCCGCAGCTCCTCCCAAATATGCAACCTAATAAGGACAAGGGTAGAAGATGCATGGGATCACCACCATCTGCAGGTCTGCCTCCATAAGAACTGAAACAGGAGTAGGCCACCAGACCCATTTGACAGCTCTAATTATTCAATATGATCATGGCTTACCTTTTACCTCAGGGTCACTTTCCTGCACAAATCCCATTTACACAGGTGGATAGGATGGCGAAAATGGCATTTGGTATGCTTGCCTTCATTGCCTGAGGCATTGAGTATAAAATTTGGGACATCACATTGCAGTTGTACAAACATCGGTAGACTGCACTTAAGAGTATTGTGTGCAGTTCAGGTTGCCACACTATGGGAAGGATGTGTTAGCAATAGAGAGAGTGCAGAAGAGATTCACCAGGAGGGCTGTAGTTATAAGGAGAGATTGGATAGGCTGGGTTCATTCTCATTGGAATGTAGGAGGCTGAGGGGTGATCTTATAGATGATAATAAAATCATGAGGGGCATGGATAGGATAGATAGAACCTTCTTCCCAATAATAATCCCCGTCGCATGTGGCAAGGAGTACAGGCTTTCACTGATTATAAAATGAAAGACACCCAGCCTGTAAACAGTAACATCTCACTGGCAGAGGACCTTAATAAGTTCTTTGCCTGCTTTGACAGGGAGAACTACAGCAAGGAAATCGTTAGACTGCCTCAAGATCCTTATGGACTGGTACTTGATACTAATGAGGTTAGTAGGATACTACACAGTGTCAATGCAAGAAAAGCAGCCGGACCTGGTGGTGTACCAGGGCGTGTGCTTCAGGCATGTGCTAACCAATTAGCTGGGGTTTTCACTAACATCTTCAACCTCTCCCTGACATATGCTGTTGTCCCTACGTGTTTTAAATCAACAATCATTGTGCCCATTCCTAAGCAAGAAAATGTGTGCTGCCTGAATGATTATCGCCCGATTGCACTTACACCAATCATAGCCAAATGCCTCAAGAGACTGATTTTGAAGCACATTAAACGTGCTATCCCTGCCACCGTGGACCAGCACCAGTTTGCCTACCGGGCAAATAGATCAACGGAGGATGCAATTAGTCTCACCCTCCATACTGCTCTGGCGCACCTGGAAAGACCAGACACGTATGTCAGGATGCTCTTTTTGGACTTCAGTTCAGCCTTTAACACAGTTATTCCCAGCAGACTAATGTCCAAACTCCAGAGCCTGGGCCTGAATACAACAATCTGTAACTGGATTATGGACTTTCTGACCAATCGTCCACAGACTGTCAGGTTAGGAGGGCACATATCTTCCACCTTCACCCTGAATACTGGTGTTCCTCAGGGGTGTGTGCTGAGTCCCTTCCTGTATGCCCTTTTTAGTCATGACTGTTCATCCATCCATGAAACAAACACCATCATAAAGTTTGCAGATGACATGACAGTCATTGGTCTGATCATGAACAATAATGAATTGGCATACAGGGATGAGATACAGCCTGGTGTTCCGCCAACAATCTCATTCTCAACACCCAAAAGACTAAAGAGATTGTGGTGGACTTCAGGAAGTCAAGGAAGATAGATCTTGGTCCAGTGTTCATTGGTGGCGAGGCTGTGGAGAGAGTCTCCAGTTTTAAATTCCTGGGGGCATACATCACCGAGGACTTTTCCTGGGCAATACACACCTCAGCTGTCATTAGGAAGGCACAGCAACGCCTCTATTTTTTGAGGAAATTGAGAAGAGCCAGACTGTCTCAAAGCATTCTGGTGAACTTCTACGGGTGTGCGGTGGAGAGCATCCTGACATACAGCATTACTGCTTGGTATGCCAGCTGCACTAGGAAGGAGCAGAAGGCTCTGCAGAGGGTCATCAAGACGGCCCAAAACATCATTGGGACTCAGTTACCAGCAATGGGGGACATCTATCAGGCTCGATGTCGGAGCAGGGCTTTAAACATCATTCGAGAACCAGCTCACCCTGCTCACTACCTTTTTAAATTACTTCCCTCTGGTAGGCGATCCAGGACAATACATGGACACACTACAAGATTGAAACACAGCTTTTTTCCCCCAAAGCTGTTAAATTGTTGAACATGGACTGACACCTCCTATACATACATACATATACATACTATGTCTTCCCCCCTTTACCGGCTGGATTCATCATGGTATTATTTAATATATTGATATTGATATGCTGCTGATTATCATTATCATCATCATCATCATGGTTCATTTGCACACTGCCTTTTTATACTTTATATTTGTGTAAGTATGTTTGTTTTATTTTATAGTTATAATTGTTCTTATTAATTTACTGTTTTGGTTTTTATTAGGCAAGGGAGTGCCATCGTAATCTCGTTGTGTTGTTGTTGCAACAGTACAATGACAAATAAAGAATTCTTGAATCTTAAAACTAGAGGGCACAGGTTTAAGGTGAGAGAAGAGAAATTTAAAGGAGATCTGAGAGGAAAGTTTTTCCATACAGAGGGTGGTGAATACCTGGAATGAGCTGCCAGAGGAAGTGGTGGACATGGATACAATTATAACATTTAAAAGGGATTTGGACATATACTTGGATAGGAAGGACATAGAGGTATAAAGGCCTAATGCGGGCAAACGGGATTAGCAGAGATGGGTATCATGGTTGGCACAGATAAGGTGGGCTTTAAGAGCCTGTTTCTGTGCTGTATGTTTTTATGATTCTATGAATATACTCAGTGACTGAGCCCAGCTGGGTCAGAAATTCCAAAGATTCTCTACCCAATGCGTGAAGAAATTTCTTCACATCTCAGTGCTGAATGGACAACCTCTCATTTTGAGACTGTGATCCCTGGTTCTAGACACCCAAGCCTGGGGAAATCATCAACTCTGCATCTACCCTGTCAGTCCCCTTAAGAATATTTTATCTTTCAACAAGATCACCTTTCATTATTCTAAAGTCAGGAGAGTATAAACCTAGCCTGTGTAATTTCTCCTCACATGACAGATGAGCCAACCATTCCAGTAATCAATCGGGTGAATCTTCGCTGTACCCTCTTGACAGCAAGTATATCCATCCTTAGGTAGGGGGTCCAAACCTATATATAATATTCCAGATATAATACCACCAGGGCTCTGTATAATTGGAGCAAATCCTCTTGTAATGAAGGCCAACACACTATTTAGCTTTCTAATTGCTTGCAGTAACTGCATGTTAATTTTCAATGATTCTGTACCAGATCACTCAGGTCACTCTGAAAACAACACCTTTCATTTGCTGACCATTTAAAACAAAAATACTCCTGTCTTTCTCTGACTTTCAGAATGGATGAGGACCTCAAATTTTTCAACATTATATTCCATCTGCAATGTGTTCACCCACCCCTCAGCCAGTCTACATGCCGCTGAAGCCTCTGCATCCACCTCATAGCCTACAGAAGTATTTATGCAATGTACCTTCAGATATAGATAAACATCCCAGGATGCTTCAAAGAATCGTGGACAATTCATGTACCAAATACTTTAACTCTATGCCCTGTGGTTTTTGACCGCTCTGCTGATGGAAATAAGTCTTTCCTGTTTATACTTTTGCTTGGCCCTTCAATTTTATTCTCCTCAATTAAGTCTCCTCAATTGTCTCCTCTCAGGCTCATCTGTTCCAAAGAAAACAACCCTAGCTTATACAATCTTCCCTGATAATGACCAGAGCATCTACATGTTCTTGCATCTACATGTTCCTGCAGTTTTTCTCCTGGCTATCAAGCACAAGGCCATTTTGTTTTGCATCATCAGCAGACTTCTCTATTGTGCCCTCTACATTTAGAAACATAGAAAATAGGGACAGGAGCAGGCTATTCGCCCTTCAAGCCTTCTCTGCTGTTCATTGCTGATCCTATATCTCAAAACCATATTCCTGCTTTCTTCCCTCACTCCTAGATGCCTTTTGTGGCTAGAAATCTCTCTATCTCCTTCTGAAATATATTCAATGCCTTGGCCTCTACCAGGTTCTGTGGTAGAGAATGTCACAGGTTCACTATTCTCTGGGCAAAGTCCTAAATGTCTTACCCTGTAACCAGAGACTGTGACCTTTCTTTCTAGATTTCACATACCCCCATCCCCAGCCAGTGGGAGAATCCTCCCCACGTCCAGTCAGTCTCTTCCTGTCAGAATTTTGTACATTTTCATGAGATCCTTTCATTTGCTAATGAATACAGGTCAAGGAGCAGTGTATAGAATTTTGGAAGATGACAACCAATGTATCCATGAAAAAACAACAAATTTCACGACATGTCAGTAATAATAAACCTGATTCTGATTTCCATGGCTACCTCTCAATTATCAGGTCCTGTAGATTTATTCCATTTCAGAGCCACTTATTTCTCCAGTACCATTTTTCTTACTCATACTAATTTAATTTATCCTTTCCATTAGACCATTGGTTCCCTAGCACTTATGGGAAGTTAGTTGTATCCTCTTCTGTAAAGACAGATTAAAGTATTTGTTTAAGAGCTCTTTTATTTCTTTGTTCCCCATTATACATTCTCCTAAACGATTAGACTTCAACTAACCATTTTCTTTTTATATATATATATATATATATTTGTAGAAGCTTTGATGCTCCATTTTTGTATTCCTTGCAAGATTACTCTCATATTCTAATTTTATTCTCTTAATCAAATCCTTGGTCCCTTTTTGCTGAATTCTAAAATGCTCCCAATCTTCAGACCTGCTATTTTTTATATGGGTCCTCATTGGAACTAATACTATCCTTAACTACTTTTGTGAGCCATGGTTGGGTTGCTTTTCCTTCTGTTTCTTCTCCAGAAAAGAGAAATGTAATACTGTCACAGTTCCTGCATTCATTTATAAAATGTTAGCTATCGCCTATCCTTTCTTGTGCCTTTTAATGGATCTGCCCGATAGTAATAATGGTTAGCTTTCTCTTTTTGAAGATGGTTATTGCCTCCCAATTATCAGCCATGCTGAGCACTTTCTAGGTCTTGCTGCACGTTGGCATGGACTGTTATTTCCTGAGGAGATATGAATGGAATTGAGCATTATGCACTCATCAGTGAACAGTCCTGCTTAGGGTTATTAGCAAAGCAGCTGAGGATGGTTGGGCTTAGGAAACTGCCCTGAAGAGCTCTTATGGTGTTGCCCAAGCTGAGATAATTGACCTTCAACAATCTCCACCTATTGGAGACACAAGAAAATCTACAGATGCTGGAATCTGGAGCAATACACAAAGAGTGCTGGAGGAACTCAGCAGGTCAGGCAGCATCCACGGAGGGAAAGAAACAGTTGACGTTTTGGGCCAAGACCCTTCATCGGGACTGGAAAGGATGAGGGCAGAAGCCAGAATAAGAAGGTGGGGGGAGGGGGAGGGGAGGAGCACACACAGGCAAGGGATAGGCGAGTCCAGGTGAGAGGGGGGAATGTAATGGGTGGGGGAGGGGGAGAAGATGTAATAAGCTGAGAGGTGATAGATAGAAGAGGCAAAGGGCTGAAGGAGGAGGAATCCGGTAGGAGAGAGCAGTGGACCATGGAATAAAGGATGGAGGAGGGGAGGAGAGGAGATGGGCAGGTCATCAAGGCAGGGGAAGGGAGCCACAGGAATAAGGGAAGACAAAGGAGTGGGGGGGTGGGGTTACCAGAAGTTAGAGAAATCAATGTTGAGGCCATCAGGAGACTCAAGGCGGAATATGAGGTGTTGTTCCTCCAACCTGCGCCTGGCCTCAACGTGGCAGTAGAGGAGGCCGTGGATAGACATGTCAGTGTGGGAGTGGGATGTGGAATTGAAGTGGGTGGCCACTGGGAGGTCCTGGCTGTTGTGGTGGACAGAGCGAAGGTGCTCGACGAAGCGGTCACCCAATCTGCGTCAGATCTCAGCAATGTACAGGAGACCACACCAGGAGCACCAGACACAATAAATGACACCCTCAGACTCGCAGGTGAAGGGCTGCCTCACCTGTAAGGATTGTTTGGGACCCAAATGGTAGTGAGGGAGGTGGTGTAGGGGCAGGTGTAGCACTTGGCGTGGTTGCAGGCATAAGTGCCAGGGGGGTTATCAGTGGGGAGGGACGAGCGGACAAGGGAGTCACACAGACAGCTGTCCCTATGGAAAGCAGAGAGAGAGGGTGAGGAAAAGATGTGCCTGGTGGTGGGATCCCGTTGGAGGTGGCGGAAGTTGCAGACAATGATGCGTTGGATACAGAGGCTCGTGGGGTGGTAGATGAGGACAAGGGGAACTCTGTCCCTGTTATGTCGGCAGGGGGAGGGGTGAGGGCAGACATGTGGGTAGCACTTTTTGTGTATTGCTCCACCTACTGGAGTATGTTCCTCCACATGCCAATTTACCAGGGTTCCTCGACTCCTCTTCATCTTTCTTGTTCTCAGTCAAACGTTGTATAAATGAAGTAGGCCTTCAAGCCGGCTGTCATTTAATCAAGACCATAGCTGATCTCCTTCTTCAATGTCATTTTCCTGCTTCATTCCATATTCCTTGTTTCCCTTAATATATATTAATCTATTGACCCGTGTTTTGAATTAGCTCAATGGCACAGGCTCCACAGCCCTCCAGAATTCCAAAGCACTACTCGCTTGCATTTAGATTCGCATCAAGTCCTAAAGGGCCTTCCCCTTATCCCAAGACTACAACCCCTTCTAGACACCTCAGACATGGAAAATATCTCTGCATCCAGCCGATCAAGCTCTGTGAGAATTTTATGAGCTTCAGTGGGATCTCCTTTCATTCTTCTGAACTCTAGAGAATCCCAGCCAAATCTACTCAATCTCTCCTCATTCAGCAAACCTGCCACTCCTGAAACAGTTGACAGAATGCTCACTGCACTCCCTTTGTAGCAATTTAATCCATGATCGATAAGGAGACCTAAACAATACACAATACTCCAGTCTTGGCAGTCTCATGAAGACCCTAGATAACCGCAGTGAGACATCTTTACACTTGTACTCAAATCCTGTCCTTTAATGCACATAATATTGTGACCATAGTAACTTCTGTACAAGCAAACCTAATTCCCTTTGAACATTACCCAATCACTCACCATTCTAAATATACTCTGCTTTTTTATTATGTGCACCTCACATTTTTCCCCAAATCAAGTAGGTAAGAACATGGCAGGATGCACTCAGCTTAACTATATCCTCTTGAAATATAACAACAGCAAACTTGGAAATATGACATTTGGTCTCCTGAAACAGATCTTGAATAACGGGAGCACAAGCACTGATCCCTGCAGTACCCCACCGGTCACAGGGCTCGATGTCAAGAGCAATCATTCCTGCTTCATCTCTGGAATTCAAATCTATTTGTACCAAGAGGTCTGGAAGGGAGTGGACCTGGTGAAACCCCAAAATGAACATCAGTGAACAAGTTATTGATGAGTAAGTACTGCTTGATGGAAGCTGTCATTGCAGATCAAAGATTCACCAGCCTAATTCCTAGGATGAGAAGGTTGTTCTATTAACAGAGGCTAGACAGTTTGGGTCTGTATTCTTTGGAGTTTATTTCTAACTTCCACCACCTTCTGGGGTACAGAATTCCAGAGATTCACTATCTTCTAAGAGAAGAAAGTTCTATGCACCTCAGTTTTAAATAACCAGCCCCTTATCTTGTAACCATGTTGGAGTAGAAAAATTAAGATGACCTTATTTAAACAAACAAGTTCCTTAGGGGGCATGACAGGGTAAATGTTGAGGTGTTTTCACCAGTGGGAGAGTCACAGACAAGAGGACATGGTTACAAGATAAGGGGCTGGTTATTTAAAACTGAGGTGCATAGAAATTTCTTCTCTTAGAGGATAGTGAATCTCTGGAATTCCGTACCCAAGAAAATGGTGGAAGTTAGAAATATTTAACATAGATTGAAGTACCGAGAAATTAAGGGCTATGGGGAACTGGCACAGAAGAGGAGTTGAAGCTTTATCCATGATGAATGGTGGGCCAGGTTTGAGGAGCCTGGTGGCCGACTCCTGCCCCTATTTTCTTGTGTTCTTGTGTGAAAGTACTATAATTTTGCTGATTATTGAGAACAGCCAGAATGGATTTGTCCTGGTTTTTGTGAACAGGTATACCTTGTAATGTTCCACATTTTCAGATATTTGCCAGTGTTGTAACTGGTAATGTGGAAAAAAGATCCACAGGTGGGCCTACTACAAGCTTGAGAAACAACGGCTCACTTTCTCTCTGGGCATGTTGCAGCCTTCAGGACTTCAATATCGAATTCTCCAACTTCAGATAACTTGCTCTTTCTTTTTGTCTACATCAGAACTGGCTAAATCAAAAATAGCAGATGCTGGAAATCAGAAATAAAAACAGAAAGTGCCGAAAACACTCAGCAGGAAAGAGAAACAGTTCCGAGTACAGGTTCCAGACCTTAAAATGATAACCGTTTCTCTCTCCACAGATGCTGCCCGACCCGTTGAGTGTTTCCAGCAATTTCTCTTATTTCAGATTTTCAGGATTTGCAGTTTTTTCATTTTCATTGATGACAGAATTTTTTCTCTTACTGCCTCTCCTACACTTTTGCAAATAGATGTCAGGAAATGGTGTATTTAAGCAGAAACAAAATATGGTTATGGGGATGATTAACACTATTTATTAACTGAAACATAATTAATGATGAGCATTACTGTCCACACAGAATATCAGGAGAACAGTCACAATGGTAATCATCTGGGTTTATGCAGTGAGAGAGCGACAGAGCGAGAGAAAATAAAGAATGACAGCGAAAGAATCAGAGAGAGTTAGACAGAGAATGAGAGACATAGAGGAAGAGACATTGACAAAGACAGAGTTTGCATGTGAGAGAGAGCGAGAGACAGACACATACACGGGCTGACATTACACAAGACAAACACAAGTTAATCCAAACCTGTATTTTTTCTGCTAGTTTCTCTTCTCATCTTTAGAACACTCTGGTGTAGTCATTGTGCCTTTTAGTTTGCAGTCAATATGCTCTGGGAGAAATTGCACTTAAGCTACTCCACAGCACTGCCGAGCAACGTGTTTTGCAGCGCGCAATTCATCATTTCAATCAGCTTTCTCACAGCTGCGCAACAACCAGCAACAAATCACTTTACAACCACCATCCTCTACAATCATGCAACTCAAATTTTTTTAAAAAAGGACCAATTCAAAAACTCTGCTGCTGACTGCTTCCTCACCATTCAAGTGGAATTGGCACAAATCTCCAAAGCTCTTTGGGAGAACACAGTCTCTACTTCGTGCCAACTGCTTCCTCCATCCTTCAACAAAGGTTTGTTTTTACTCCAGCTTCCAATGTAGAAACTGCAGGACACGAGCAGTGGTACTGCTAGCAGGCTGTATATCACTGCTTCTGCATTTGGGTGGGGCTGCAATGTGTGAGGGGATTCAATGCTATGGTTTGCAGAAAGTGAAATCTTGAAAAGAATTTCTATAAGACGAGTTGGGCCGAAGGGCCTGTTTCCATGCTGTGTGACTCTGTGATTGTTTAAGTTGTTAGATTTTGGCCAAAAGACAAAATTAAATGCAAGGTTAAACACATAGCTGGTTGTGGGCACAACTCTATGTGGATTGTAAATGTAGACAATGGATATTCAGTTTCAGCTTGCTTAACTTAGCTAATGTCATTGACCATTTATGACCTTTTACTAACAGCCTGGTGATTCCTCCCAATTAAAATGTCAACATTTTCAATGATAACCTTGTTTTTCCTAAAACTAAGATTAAATCCAAAAAGACTTGAACTTTCCTACCTGTTTTACATTGTGCCAGTTTCCTAAAAATTTACATACCTACATTCCCTTTTGCTCATTTACTCCCCCTTCTGATTCACATTAGGGTACAATAGACATAACAGAACAGCAGCCTGGTACCTCACAAAAGAGGTGATGTGGGGGGGTATTTCAACCCCTCCCCCCATTTTAAAATATTCAAAGACCCTGCTTTCACTGTCATTTGTGGAAGAGAATTCCAAAGATTCATGACCTTCAGGAAAAAAATAGCACCTTTTCTCTGTAATAAATGGATGACCCCTTACTTTTAAAACAGTGACTCCTAGTTAAAGATTCTTCCACAAGAAACATCCACATCAGCCCTGAAGGTCCCTTAGGACCTTGCGTCTCAATTAGGTTTCCTCTCACTCTTCTAAACTGCAAGGATACAAGCCTAGCCTATCCAACATTTCATTTTTAAGACAATCTGCTTGTTCCAGGTATCAGTCTAGCAAACCGTCCCTAAATTGCTTCCAATGCATTAATATCATTCCTTAAATAAAAAGAATACTGTACATGGTATTCCAGATGTGGTCTTACCAATGCGTTATACAACTGAAGCATAACCTCCCTTCTTTAGTATTCAGGTCCACTAGTAATGTTCTGTTAGCTTTCCCAATTATTCGTTTTATGTGCATACAAGCCCTTTGAAACCATGCAGAAGGATTTGGTTGAGCGACTGCATCTGAATGTTTTGCAATCTTTTACTAATCAGGAAATGAACACAAGAACATAAGAAAATAGAAGTAGAAGATCACCCACAAGTCTGCCCAGCCATTTAAAATGACCCACCCTAGGCCTCTTCTCTTCTGTAGAAATATGAGAGACCGCAGATGCTGGAATCTGGAGCAACAAACAAGTAGCTGCAAGAACTCTGCAATGCTGGAGGAACTCAGCAGGCCAGGCAGCATCCGTGGAGAAACACAAAAAGTGCTGGAGGAACTCAGCAGGCCAGGCAGCATCCATGAAGGGAAATAAACAGTCGACATTTTGGGCCAAGACCTTTCATCAGGACTAGAAAAGAAGAGGGCAGAAGCCAGAATAAGAAGGTGGGGGGGGGGGGGGGGGGGTGGAGTACACGCAGGCAGGGGATACGTGAGATCAGGTGACAGGCGAGTTGAGGGGAGAAGGGGAAGGTAGTGGGTGGGGAAGGGGGAGAAGATGTAATAAGCTGAGAGGTGATAGCTAGAAGAGGCCGAGGGCTGAAGAAAGAGGAATCTGGTAGGAGAAAAGCAGGCAGTCAAAGTTTCAGGTCAGGACCTTTCTTTGCCTGCTTTTCTCCACGGATGCTGCCTGGCCTGCTGAGTTCCTCCAGCATCATCGTGTTTTTCATCTAGATTCCAGCATCTGCAGTCCTTTGTTTCTCCAGCTGCAGGAACTCAGTGAGTCAGGTAGCATCTGTAGAGGGAAATGGACAGTCAATGTTTTGAGCTGATGAAGGGTCTCATTCTGAAAAGTCAACAGTCCATTTCCCTCCACAGACGCTGCCTGACCTGCTGAGTTCCTCTAGCTTGTTGCTCTTCTCATCTGTGTCAGTTTAACATAGCCCTCAATTCCCCAATCTTTCAATTTAGCTAGATCCTCCTTAATTACCTCCAGTCGTCTAGCCTCCACAACCTCAAGAGCAAGGAATTGCACAGATTCACCACCTCAAGTGCTTTTTTTTAAAAAAATTTTCTGGCCAAAGTGGAATCCTGGTGGTGCTCCTGACATGTCCTTCAACACTCCTCACCGAAACCGTATTGAGCAGCCATATCGGTGCTGAATCTATCCAACTTAGCAAAGTTAGTGCCACATAATGCCACTGAAAACATCCTCAGTGCAATGACAGCAGTCTGTCTTCTCCCACCATAGTCAGATCCATCTGCAATAGGCAGATTGGTAAAGACAAGGTTATGTGTGTTCATACCTCATTTTGATTGCTTCACCATTTGCCAGAGACCCAATCTGGGAGTGTGAGGCGGTGGGAGGGGGGAAGGTGGGGGACAGGTTGGGGAGTATGGAGGAGTAAGAGGACACACCACAATGAGTAGTGCGGGTGGGTGGGTGAGGGGAAATGAGGGTAAGCCAGAGAGGGATAAGATATCTTTATTAGTCACATGTACATCGAAACACACAGTGAAATACAGCTTTTGCATAGAGTGTTCTGGGGGCAGCCCACAAGTGTCGCCACGCTCCCAGCACCAACATAGCATGTGCTCAACTTCCTAACCCGTACGTCTTTGGAACGTGGGAGGAAACCAGAGCACCCGGTGGAAACCCACGCAGACACAGGGAGTTGAGAAGGTATGAGGTGGGAGAGGGGGGAAAGAGGAGATAAGTATGAGACCTAGCTGTAGGGGAATAAAACGAAAGAGTGCAAATTAGGGAGAAAGACACTCAGAATCAGATTTACTATCACTAACATACGTTGTGAAATTTGTTGTTTTGCGGCAACCATACAGTGCAAAGGCATAAAATTCTATAAATTACAAATTTACACCCGAAAAATCAGTGTGTATTGAACTGAACATGTTAGTAGAAGTGTTAAATGGGAGTGAGGAAAAATGTTTTTGCCCAAAGGATTGTTGAGGGATCTGGAACTCACTGCCTGAAATGGTGGCAGAGGGAGAAACCTTTATCAGATTTGGAATGTACCTGACGAGCTGTAACCTACAAAAGGTCGAAAGCAAATACTCCTTTTTCAAGTGGCATGTAATGATGCACTAAAAGGTGTCCTCCAGTGCAATCATCTCTACCAGGAGAAGAGTAAAGGGGAAATTCCCTACATTACTTTAGAAAGTGGAAAAATGTGTTTAGATGGTTTAGATTTTCATTTTCTTGCAAAAAAAGATGCATGTTTTTTTCATCAAATGGAGAAATGGGATTCAATAGGTATGAGAGGGCAGTTGGCATAGACCAGGTTCTAAATCCATATTTCATTAGCAGTTCATTGAAAGAGAACATCAAGAAAGGAGAGCACAGCTTGTAATGAGAGAGGGAAGGAAAGAGATGACAATGAATACTGCAAAAAATAAATCAGAGACATTTATATCCAATTTAATGCCTCTGGAATATAATTAAACACCCACTAACTCGTCATTTGCTCTTTACCTGCCATTCTTCACACTGATTTTAAGGAAACTGTGTCAGGAAAAGTAAAAAAAAGGCACATTACCTACATAAAGAAACAAAAGAAAGGATGTGGTTTGTTTAATAAATGATTCACCTCACATCAGTTTCTGAATACAGCAAATCCAGGCTACCTGCACGAGAACTTAGGCCAACATTAAGTTTGATGCATTATTCAAGTAAAATAGTCAAGGTGCCTTACATATACCAAGTCTCTCCACTTGGACTGGAATTACGGGATAGCAAACTGCCCATTAATTCCAACAAGGCAAGACGCATCAAATTAGAAACTGTGCATACCACTGACAAGGGAGAGAACAAAATAAGCTTTGCATGTGCCTCGAGACCAATTATTGATAATGACTGGTCCACTTGGGCAAAATCTTTAAATGCTGAAAATTAGAGTCAACACTCTTTTTAAAGGTAAAGAAAAATAACAAAAGGAAGTGGAAGAATTGCAGAGGCCCATAGCATGTCATTTGTTATGCTCTGCACTGAAGTCTTTGTGCCTTCCAATTTCCACTGTTCTTCATGAATAGGGAATAGGGAGAATTACTGATGCAGTACTTTCTATGACTGGTTTGCCTTTAATATGAGAGGATTTGATAGAGCTAAGATCATTGATGCCCCACAAGGCTGCGTCCTCATCCCTCTATTCTACTCCCTATACACTCATGACTGTGTGGCCAGATTCTGCTCTGACTCCATCTACAAGTTTGCAGATGATACCACCGTTGTAGGCCGTATCTCAAATAGCGATAAGTAGGAGTACAGGAAGGAGATAGAGAGCTTAGTGGAATGGTGTCATGACAACAACCTTTCCCTCAATGTCAACAAAACAAAAGAGCTGGTCATTGACTTCAGGAAAGTGGGTGGTGTACATGCACCTGTCTACATCAATGGTGCTGAGGTCGAGAGGGTTGAGAGCTTCAAGTTCCTGGGAGTGAACATCACCAACAGCCTGTCCTGGTCAAATCACGTAGATGCCACGGCCAAGAAAGCTCACCAGTGCCTCTACTTCCTCAGGAGGCTGAAGAAATTTGGTTTGTCCCCTTTGACTCTCACCAACTTTTACCGATGCACCATAGAAAGCATACTATCTGGATGTATCACAGCTTAGTACGGCAACTGCTCTGCCCAGGACTGCAAGAAACTGCAGAGAGTCGTGGACACAGCCCAGCGCATCACGGACACCAACCTCCCCTCCTTGGACTCTGTCTTTACCTCTCGTTGTCTTGGTGAAGCAGCCAGCATAATCAAAGACCCCACCCACCCGAGTCACTCTCTCTTCTCTCCTCTTCCATCAGGTAGAAGATACAGGAGCCTGAGGGCACGTACCACCAGACTTAAGGACAGCTTCTACCCCACTGTGATAAGACTATTGAACGGTTCCTTTATTAGACTCTGACCTCACAATCTACCTTGTTGTGACCTTGCACCTTATTGCACTGCACTTTCTCTGTAGCTGTGACACTTTACTCTGTACTGTTATTGTTTTTACCTGTACTACCTCAATGCATTCTGTACTAACTCAATGTAACTGCACTGTGTAATGAGTTGACCTGTACGATCAGTATGCAAGACAAGTTTTTCACTGTACCTCAGTACAAGTGACAATAATAAACCAATACCAATATTGAAGATCATCTCCAATAAAAACTGAAAACTTAGGAAATGCTCATCAGGTCAGACAGAATCAAAAGAGAAAAAGTTCATTTTCCTGAAGAATAATCTTTTCTTAGGTTTCTGTTACATGGGGGTTGTGTTCTTAGAAAACCGCCTGTATCGTGATTTCCAATAACGAGAAGTCGCGTCATCTGTACACATCAAGAAATGGGAGTTGGAAAAAAATTAAAATTTGTGTTTATTTACTCTTTTCACATAAATTCCATGAGAATTAATTTTATTCCCTATCTCATATTTTTGTGTCATGATTTGTAAATTCCGCAAGAGCAAGTTTCCATTACCCACATGACCGCAATGCAGGGGAAATTGCCTGTATTCTCTTGTTACAGGAAACATTTATGAGCACTATACAACTTCACATAATCCTGAAAAGCAGCAACTGGAAATTCAGTCACACAGCATTGCATCTGACTGTGAGGATCTAGATCATCAGGAACTATAATGAAATATAGGAACACTGGGTTACTGATCATCTCCCATATTTGAGAACAGCATAACTAAGATCAGCTACCTTGGCACAGAGTAGTACCTAAACTATGGACTTTCCCCAACAGGATTGACCGAATCATCTGCTATTCATACATGGTAGAGGAAGAGAACAACCTCATTCCTCCTCCTCTTAAAGGCTGGGTTTTAAAGCATTCAGATGATTATAGATGTCAACTACAGCTCAGCTATCTATAGATCACATGTACACAGTCCATCATCTCAAGAGATTCTGAAGAAATTCCCACTGTACTATTTTGATAATTAATAGGAGAATTCACCTACATTTCACAACAAGTTTCACGTCATCTGTCAGTGATAATAAAGCTGATTCTCAACTAACTTCACTTAAACAAATACTGATCATCTAGTTGCTTTTTCTGAGAGCTTGCGGGCTATAATTCAATAGCATGCTATTTCAAAAGGATTTTATTGACCATAAAGTGCTTTGGGGCATTCCAAGGTTGTAAAAGGTGCAAGAAATTAGAGTTCTTTCTTTCTGAAAAAAAGCTAGACTCAGTTTATAAAGAAAAGAAAAAGGATCTGCACATATGAAAAGCCATATGTACATTAAAAAAAGACCATCTGTCTCAAACACACCGCAGAGATTCTGCTGAAGAATAAAGCTCAGCAACCACAAAGCTAACTCTATTCATCCTACCGATAGACTGTTAACACTTACATACTTGGAAGCTGGCCCACAACCAAAAGACATGTCTGGCCACCAAGGTTCTTAAATAAGTTTAAGTCTGGTTGTACTCAGGGAATGAAAGCTCATTTAAAAGGCAAAATTCTAAACCTTACATGGTGGCAGGATGTGACAGGAATAAGAACCTTTTATTTTACTTCTCTCTCAATAATTTTTCTGTCTACATCTGCAAGAGACTGCTACGAACAGCAGTGGATGGTTGGTTAATTGGCTATTGTAAATTGCCTCCATTGTAGGTGGGTGGTAGGAATAGCAGGAAGTTGACAGGTGAGAGCAAGAGCGCGAGAGAATAATTGCAGGGAAATAAATCAGGGAAAAGGGACCGATGGGATTGCTCAGAGAGCCAGCATACATTCAATAAGCCAAATGGCCTTTTTCTATATTTGTATGCTTCCAGAAATTAAAAAAAAAACAGAAAATGCTAGGAGGGTCTCAGACCTTTGTTCCACAAATGTTGCCTGACCCACTGAGTCTGTTTTTATTTCAGATTTTCAGCATCTGCTTTTTTTTCCACATTTTTCATGTAAATTTCCATCAGCTGCAACATTTCACTTCTGTGCTTTAGATGATGTTGTTGTATTGCATTAGGAGCATATGGCAATTTGGAATAAAAATCATCTCAGTGGCAGAAAGCAAATGTGTACGTATGTTGTAGTGTTGTAGAGTTCCATAGGTACCAGTACTGGGCCTCCTGTTTTACTGTGGCAGATATAAATGATTTGGACTTGATTGCAAAAGTCACAAAAGAAGTCTACAATGATACCAAAATTGGCAGTATAGTTGATGATGAGTAACCAAGAACCAGGCTACGAGCAAGGGAATACAGGATATACATTAGGGCAATATGTGTACAGGAATGGAGGAACTTGAAATGCATGTTCACAAATCCCTGAAGGTAGCATGACAGATAGACAAGTTCATTAAAAAGACAAGTATAAAAAGACACAAGAGTATAAAGGATAAGTAATATAGCATGGAAACAGGCCCTTCAGCCCAACTCATTCAAGCCAACCATGATGCCCATTTGCCCACGTTTGGCCCATATCCCTCAAAAACCCCTCCTATCCATGTACATATCCAAATGTCTTTTCAAGTTAGATGAAGCCCCAGTTCAGAATGATGGCCTCCTCCCATATTTTAACAAACTGCTAGCCCTTGGTGTCAAGGCTCATGCAAGAAGAAATGCCTCTGGGGATTGTTTAAGCCATCTAAAGATCTGTGACCCTGCTATGGTTGCTGTCAAGTAGGGAGTAAGTTGAAGATGTATGCATCATTTTTTGTACAAAAACAAATTACACTTACATTTACCAGAGTCTCTCATATTATTCATAATGTACTTATGGCCTCCTAATCACAGGTCATAGAGTTATTCAGCACCCTTCAGTCTAACTTGTCAAATACTGGAGGACATGCATTTAAGGTGATGGAGAAAGTTTTAGGGAGATGTGCGGGACAAGTTTTTTTTTTACACAGAGAGCGGTCCATGCCTGGAATGGGCTGCCATGGAGTTAGCGGAATCAAATACTACAGTGGCGTTTCAGAGGCTTTTAGACAGACACGTGAATATGCAGGGAATGTGGGGGATATGGATCATGTGCAGGCAGAAGAGATTTAGTTTAATTTTGCATTGTGTTTGGCACAGACTTCGTGGGCCGAAGAGTCTGTTCCTGTGCTGGACTGTTCTATGTTCATCTATGATGATGATATTCCGGAATTGTACAAAACATCACTTTGGCCACAGCTTGAATCCTGTATGCCATTCTGGTCACCGCGCTACAGGAAAAATATCACTAAGAACAATAATAGCACTAGAAAGAGTGGAAAAGAGATTCCCAAAGACTCTGCCAGGGTCGGAGAATTAAAGTTATGAGGAGACACCAACTGTGGCATTTTCCCCCCCTTGGGAACATCGGAGATTTCATTAATGTATATAAAATTATGAAAGGCTGGGACCCATTTCCCTCAGCAGAAAAGTCAATAACTGAGGGGAATAGTCTTAAGTTAATTGGTAGGATTAGAGAAAAATCAAGAAAAAAAATTATTTCACTCAATGAGTGGTGGGATCTTGAATTCACTACCTGAAAAAGTGGCAGAGGCAGAATTTCTCATCATTTTTTTTGAAACAAAGTACCTGGAAGAGAACTATAATGCAGCTCTCTGGACCAAAGAGTTGGTCGGAGGAATTACACCAGAGTCCACTTTCAGCCAGTATGAACATGGCTGAAAAGCCTCCTTCTGTGCCACAAATTTTAATGATTCTATGATTATACTGTTTGCAGGAGCTTCCTGAATGTATGCTGCCTTTCCGACATTACAGTAGTGCTTAGACTTCAAAAGTATCACAAAAGCATTTTGAATCAAACTTAGATTATCAAAGTTGCTATATAAATGCAAATTCTTTGGCAGATATCCAGCAATTCCCAATTTATAAAAACGAATGGACTTTTTCCAAAGAACTGAACTGTAACTAAAACCATAAACAATACCACAAACAATCTTGTCAGTCACTATGTCCTACATAAGAAATGGGAGAAAGAGGCCATTCGGCCCCTCAAGCCTAGTCTGCCATTCAACAAAATCATAGCTGGTCTTTTAACTCAAATGTCACTTTTACCTATCACCATAATCACTTGATTCATTTACTACCCAGAAAATCTATTAGTATCAATGACTGAGCCTCCACTGCTCTCCCAGGTAGAGAATTTCAATGATTAGCCACCCTGTGAGCAGTGAATTTTCTCATTTCAGTCCCAAATGGGCTTATCCCTTTCAGACTGTGATCCCTGGTTTTTGAAATATTAGGCAGGGGAAACACCCTTCCCATATCTTTTCTGTTGAGGCCTCTAAGAAATTTACATGTTTCAATGAGATTACCTCTCATTTTTCTAAACTTGAGAAATTAGTTTAGAAAATTTTCCAGGTATTTTCTCCAGGTGTGTTCCTTAGTTTCTCAAGATGAATTTAATTACACAAGCTGCTGAAACAGAGGTGATGGTGTTAAAAACCATGTCTAAGTGATACATATTTTCCTCTTCATTTCAAATATATTTGACACTACCTCATTCATTGCTGCAGCATAATATTATTGCAATCTTTTCACACAGCCTTTTACTCTGATTTATTCTTATTTAGACCACGAAACTGTAATTAATCAGACCCAGAATATTTCCTTCCACTTTAAAAATTATCTTTTAAACCCCAAAACCAAGTTCATCAGTTTGATGCTATCCTGTTCCATGACTGCTTATTCTCCAATTTAAAAACACAGCACTGGTTCAAGGGAAGATGCCTGGATGCCCAAAAGGAATAGTCATAAATTTACTCCACATGTCCCACTCTCAGCAATGAGCAACACAAATAGAAAATCTGTTTCATTTATGTTGATTAAGGCATGAAGATCAACTAGTAATGGGGAAGTTTTCCTGCTCTCTTTATAACAGTAACACCTTACCAGAGGGGCAGACAATGTAATCCAAAAGGCAAAACCTCTGACAATACATCAGCATCCGCTGAATAGCTGGTCAAGTTAATCAGAGAAGGATTTAAATTCACAGCCTAATGAGAGTGCTAATACTGAGCCCAGATTACATAAACATAATAACTTAAGTTATCTGTGTTACTCTGGTTCACATTTCTGTTCCATTGTCCAAGCTTCCATAAATGCATTCAGATTCACGATCAAGGTTCCGTCACAGAAACCAGCTTCCCCTCCTTGGACTCTGTCCTTGCCTCTTGCTGCCTCGGTGAAGCAGCCAGCATAATCAAAGTCCCCACCTACCCGGGTCATTCTCTCTTCTCTCCTTTCCCATCAGGTAGAAGATACAGGAGCCTGAGGGCACGTTACCACCAGTCTTAAGGACAGCTTCTATTCTACTGTGATAAAACTATTGAACGGTTCCCTTATACAATGAGATGGACTGACCTCACGATCTACCTTGTTGTGACCTTGCACATGACTGCACTGCACTTTCTCTGTAGCTGTGACGCTTTACTCTGTACTGTTATTGTTTTTACCTGTACTACCTCAATGCACTCTGTACTAACTCAATGTAACTGCACTGTGTAATGAATTGACCTGTACAATTGGTAATGCAAGACAAGTTTTTCACCGTACCTCGGTACAAGTGACAACAATAAACCAATACATCAGCACCATCTGATGATTCTCCTCTATTGGACATTATCGAGTGTTCAAAATATCCTGAGATTGGTTTATCTTTGCTGGGAAAATCTGAGAACGCCCTACCTAGTCCACTGTGATACTTCCCTCACTACAGATCAGTGATTCAAGAACACAACACACCATCACACCTACTCAAGAGCAGCTGGGCATTAATGCCAGCCTTGCCCACATTCTGAAAGGACAATAGAGGCAGGAAGGGAAAATAAATGAATGGGTACAGGTTAATTCTGAGCATCAGGCTCAGCAATGCTGCCAGGTGCAGATCAATTGCAAAGTAAAAACTCAGCCCAAGAATGGTCAATAACCTGGAGAGGAACAAACCAGAGAATTGTAGGTTACCTACCCAACCCGCCTCAATAATTCATCTGCCAAAAAAAACACAAAT
This sequence comes from Pristis pectinata, assembly GCF_009764475.1. Taxonomy (NCBI): domain Eukaryota; kingdom Metazoa; phylum Chordata; class Chondrichthyes; order Rhinopristiformes; family Pristidae; genus Pristis; species Pristis pectinata. The sequence goes on along the minus strand of NC_067409.1, from coordinate 5,298,517 downwards.
CCAGGTAAAATATGTTTGCAAGGCTAATTACTTTTATACCAAAGCATCAGCCACATCATTGCATTTCCTCAGTGAATCTGCCCAGTACAGATGATGTTAGATAATAAGTTGAGAAAACTTGCATAGAGCAGGCTGGTTAAATGTTCCGGTGGATGGAAGATTCCCGAGATGGTCATTCCGCATGATCACTGCTCATGGAAGAGCCCAGGCTGGTTGAAAGGTTGGGTCAGAGTTTACAGCAGTGAGGCTCGGTTAAGATCTCTTCAAAGGGACCCTTGGTTGGACACAGAACCCAACCTCCCTGAGACAACTCCCCATGATCACTCAGACCATGCTGTAGCCCTGCATTCTCATGGAGTCTGGCGGAGCACCAGCTTCCTGGAGTTTCCCGGCAGCTGGGTGACAGGTCCCCCTTGTTGACCCTGCTCCAGACTGGACCCAGAGGGGCAGCTCCCAGGGAGCTGGACATGTTTCAGGGCACTCACCATTCATGAGTCAATTTCATAAATCAATATTATTTTTGACTCAAATGCTTTAAGTGGTGTTTAATTTTATGTATCTTGTAATTACTTAGCTTTTGTTTAACTAATTTTAACTTTATTTTTAAGTGTGAAATCATGTTTAATTTTGCTATAATGATTAAGGCACAGTAGTGTAGCGGTTAGCGTAACGCTATTACAGCACCAGCAACCCAGGTTCAATTCCCACCGCTGTCTGTAAGGAGTTTGTACATTCTCCCCATGTCTGTGTGGATTTCCTTCGGGTGCTCCAGTTTCCTCCCACATTCCAAAGACATACAGATTAGGAAGTTGTGGGCATGCTATGTTGGCGCCGGAAGTGTGGCGACACTTGCAGGCTGCCCCCAGAATATTCTACACAAAGATGTATTTCACTGTGTTTCAATGTACATGTGACCAATAAAGATATCTTATAAAGGTCTTATAAACACTATCACCAAGATATGGGGACGAATTATTTGTTTGCATTCTGCAATTACCATTCAACATCTTCTAAAAAAAATGACCGTCTCAAAAGGTACTTTTACAATTGCCTGGATCTGCTATATTCCACGGGTCATACTCATCCAGCAACATCAACACCAAGGAGAATGCATGAGCATTTGAAAAGACAAAATCCGATTCTTCAGACCAAGAGTGGGGAAGCAGAAATAATCTAAATAGCTCCATTTCTAGCTGCTGTGGACGTGATGATCTGAAAGGTTGCACTCTGTGCCTTGAATTTCTAGAATAATTCTGCAACTCACTGTGATTGACAGCTGAAAGCCCAGCCTTCGAGCAAGTCCTTCATTGCAGATAGTCAATTGAAATAAAACAATATAAACAAACTAAAATGTATTTGAAAAATATACAAAAGACAGTTTTGAAACATTCCTGCAAGGATAAATCCGAACTCTCAGTGGCCTACTCAACAAAATGCAAGCCATATTTCACTGTAAAATGTGAAGCACACGCATATAGTAGTAAATAACTCAATGATTTTGTTAAGTAAAGGTTGATTTTTCCTGCTTTAATTAAATTATCCCCATTAATTATAACTGGACGATAAATCCTCAATGTACACTTTGCAAACAGGAAATTGCGAAGTGCTACCACAGAGTTTATGGCTTTCAAGGCAATAATCATAACACATAAAATGAGACAATCTCAGGGAAAAAAAATCAAGGTAGTTTTGGTTTATTATTGTCACTTGTACCGAGATACAGTGAAAAACTTGTCTTGCATACCGATCGTACAGGTCAATTCATTACACAGTGCAGTTACATTGGGTTTGTAAAGATTGCATTGATGTAGTACAGGTAAAAACAATAACAGTACAGAGCAAAGTGTCACAGCTACAGAGAAAGTGCAGTGCAATAAGGTGCAAGGTCACAACAAGGTAGATCGTGAGGTTAGACTCCATCTCATTGTGTAAGGGAACTGTTCAATAGTCTTATCACAGTGGGATAGAAGCTGTCCTTAAGTCTGGTGGTACGTGCCCTCAGGCTCCTGTATCTTCTACCTGATGGAAGAGGAGAGAAGAGAGAGTGACTCGGGTGGGTGGGGTCTTTGATTATGCTGGCTGCTTCACCAAGACAACGAGAGGTAAAGACAGAGTCCAAGGAGGGGAGGTTGGTGTCCGTGATGCGCTGAGCTGTGTCCACGACTCTCTGCAGTTTCTTGCAGTCCTGGGCAGAGCAGTTGCCGTACTAAGCTGTGATACATCCAGATAGTATGCTTTCTATGGTGCATCGGTAAAAGTTGGTGAGAGTCAAAGGGGACAAACCAAATTTCTTCAGCCTCCTGAGGAAGTAGAGGCACTGGTGAGCTTTCTTGGCCGTGGCATCTACGTGATTTGACCAGGACAGGCTGTTGGTGATGTTCACTCCCAGGAACTTGAAGCTCTCAACCCTCTCGACCTCAGCACCATTGATGTAGACAGGTGCATGTACACCACCCACTTTCCTGAAGTCAATGACCAGCTCTTTTGTTTTGTTGACATTGAGGGAAAGGTTGTTGTCATGACACCATTCCACTAAGCTCTATCTCCTTCCTGTACTCCAAATTATCGCTGTTTGAGATACGGCTTATGGGTGGAGTGAGCATTTGAGTACAAGCAGTACATAAGTCATTTTTTATGATCCAGGCACTGTTGGCAATGCCAGCATTTATTGCCCACCCCTAACTGAGTGGCTCAATGGGCTGTTTCAGAAGGCATTAAGGAGTCAACCACATTGGTGGGTCTAGGGTCACATATAGGCTAGACTATGCAAGGCCAGCAGATTTTCACATGAGTGAACCAAATTGGTTATTATGATAATCCACAGTGTTGTGGTCATCATTACCGAGGACAAGTCATTTTTTTTTAAAATTCCAGATTAACAGAATTGGATATCGTACAGCTACCACTGTGGAATTTGTGCTCCCGTCTCTGGACTGTAAATCATTGCCTCTGGATAAGTGGACCAATAAAATAATCAGTGGCAACATTTCAAATTTTTGTGACAAGCATAAATTAGAAGCTACGTGTTCTTCCTATGCCTTCGCTCCTTCTCACATGATTGCCCCAATGCCTAGTCTGGCAGGGATCCTTCCCAGGCTTCCGCTGAAAACCAAGGCAAGTCTGCAGCTACCTCCCCAGTATTGCCCTCGGCTGATCTTCTATTGCACTGCAGTCGTGCACAGCTGGAGAAAAGACAGAGAGCGGGTAGGAGGAATTTGTGGAGAGCAGGCACATTGAAAGAGAGGAGATTTGGAGGAAGGGATGATCAAGACTGAGAGCTATCAAGGGAAGGGTGGTCGAGGTAGGGGAAGCAAATAGGAGGCAATGGGCAAGGATGTGTAGGTCTGAGCCTGCCATGTGCACGAATGCTTCTTGGCACTCACATTATCCAGATATGTGAATGCATTAATGTCTATGCAGCAGAGTCTGGCCTCCAATCTCCTTTGACTCCCTTGCCACTGAATCAAGACCTCACTGTTTCATCCACATGGTGGCAGGTGGTATGATCCTACATTAAAATGTCACATATGGACAATTTCCATTTCTCAATATGAAGGCTGCCATCTGGAACATCAGGGATCTCATGATAACCTCAAAAATGACAAGATCCAAAGGTAGTCCAAAGATTCAAATAATTGGACATTGACATTACCACCCTGGGTGAGACACGATGGGCAGGAAATAACCAGCTCAAAGCAAAGATGGTGAGTATTATTATTATGTGGCAGGGCAAACAGGAATACCCTCCTTATAGCCTGGATTTTGCCCTGAGGAATGAGATAACCTGGCATCTCAGCAACTCCTCCAGTGGTAAGCAAGACTCTCTGGCTCACTCAAACACAGAACCAGCAAGTTATTGTCATCACATAAAGCACACATACCCCAACCCTGCGAGCTATAGATGAGGCCAAGGAGATTCTAACATTGAAAAACCCATGACTCAGTCCCAGAGGAGACCACTCCTGGGGTGACTTCAATTCCAGGGCTCAACATAAAGCTCTGGAATAATAGTAAAATTTTAAATGGAAAGAATAGTAGGCAGCTTGGCTAAATTGGGTTAGAGAATTGTGCAGCTTAATTAAAGTCAGTTTCTCCCTCCACAGATACTGCCTGATCTGCTGGGCAGTTCCAGCATTCTCTTTTGTTTCAGATTTCCCTCAACTTCTCCATTTTCATCTCGCAGTTCCAACGTGTTAGAACTATAGAACACTACAGCACAGAAAAAAGGCCATTTGGCCCTTCTAATCTGTGCTGAAACTTCATTCCGCTAGTCCCATTGACCAGCACCAGTCCATAACCCGACAGACCTCTCCCATCCATGTATCTATCCAACTTATTCTTAAAACTCAAGAGTGAGCCCACATTTACCACGTCAGATGGCAGCTCGTTCCACACTCCCACCACTCTGAGTGAAGAAGTTCCCCTTAAATCTTTCCCCTTTCACCCTAAAGCCATGTCCTCTCGTACTTGCCTCTCCTAATCTAGGTGGAAAGAGCCTGCTTGCATTAACTCTGTCTATAATCCTCATAATTTTGTAAACCTCTATCAAATCTCCCCTCATTCTTCTACGCTCCAAGGAATAAAGTCCTAACCTGTTCAATCTTTCCCTGTAACTCAACTCCTGAAGACCCGGCAACATTCTAGTAAATCTTCTCTGCACTCTTTCAATCTTACTGATATCCTTCCTATAGTTAGGTGACCAGAACTGCACACAATACTCCAAATTTGGCCTCACCAATGCCTTATACAACCTCACCATAACATCCCAACTCCTATACTCAATACTTTGATTTATGAATGCCAGGATGCCAAAAGCTTTCTTTACAACCCTGTCAACCAGTGTTCTTTTGGGTTTTTTTTTAATTCTCTAACTCCGTTCATTCATCTATTAACTAGACAGCTCCAAAAGCTTGGAAGTAGTGTGTGCAGTTCTGGTCACCCAGCTATAGGAAGGATGTCATTAAGCTGGAAAGGGTGCAGTGAAGATTCACGAGGATGTTACCAGGACTGCTGAGGGCTCAAGTTAATAAGGAGAGGCTGGATAGACTGGGATATTTCCACCCCCGCCCCAGGAGTGGAGGAGGTTAAGGGGTGACCTTATAAAGGCATATAAAAAAAAATCATGAAGAGAGTAGATAAAGTTAATGATCAGTCTCTTTCCCAGGGTAGAGGAGACTGAAAATAGAGGGCACAGGTTTAAGGTGAGGAGTGAAGGATTTAAAAGGGATCAGAGGGGCAACTTTATCCACACAGAATACAAGCTGCCAGAGGAAGCTGAAGAGGCAGGTACAATTACAATGTTTAAAAGACATTTAGACAGGTACATGGATAGGAAAGGTTTAGAGATACACGGGCCAAATGCAAGCAAAGTTGACGAGCTCAGGTAGACAACTTGATTGGCATGGAGCAGCTGAGCTGAAGAGTCTGTTTCTGTGCTCTACAACTCCTTATGACTCTAAAAGCATCGAGTTGCCTGGACAGTCTTGGTCCCCACCCAATGACAGACATTCTCCCTGTTTTCTACATCCCTCCACCTCTCTGCAACCTAAAATACACTAGCTTTTTCACCTTTCCAGTTCTGAAGGGGCAATAAGAAAATAAACACTGTTACAGAAGGGTTGTGTTCCTAGAAAACAGTCCATATCTCAATTGTGGATCATGAATCACAATTTGAAATAAAAATAAATTTTGTGTTTATTTAGTTACAATTTTCCCCCCATTAACTTCTGTGAGCGCTAAATTTTATCCCGCATCTCAAATTTTTGGACAGTGATTTGTGAATTCTGTAAGTGTGAGTTTCCCTTACCCAAGAGGCCATAACACAGGGGTCGCCACCGATTCCAACACTTTCGATGTTAGGCCAACAGATGCGAAGTTTCCATTTCTCTCTTTCTCTTTTCTTAAATAGTGGGATCACATTTCCTACCCTGCATGCTGCAGAAGCCATTCCAGAATCTAAAGAATTTTGGAAGATGATAACCAAAGCATCCACTATTTACAGTCTTAGAGTAATACAGTACGGAAACAGGCCCTTTGGCTCAACTCATTCATGCCAACCAAGATGCCTATCCAAGCTAGATCCACTAGAAAGAAACTTTGGAAAACTTCTCAATCATATCCCCATTCTTGACACAAGCACTCTAGACTCCAGCCCACAGTAAACCAACTGACACAACCTTGTGTTAACCCAGAATAGCAAATCTGTACGCAAATGGGCCATCTGCAAGTAGAGTCCTGCCTCTCAGCACCAGAGACCTGGGTTCAAACCCGACCTTAGGAGCTGTCTGCATGTTCTCTGTGACCATGTGGATTTCCTCCAGATGCTCCGGTTTCCTCCTATGTCTCAAAGACGTGCAGGTTGGTAGGGGTTAGATTGGCAGGTTGAGAGAATGAAGGGAGAATTGAAAATGGGTTTAATGCAAGAATAGTGTAAATGGCTGGTTGATGATTGGCGCACAGTCTCAGCAGGCCAGGCCCATTTTCATGCTGTGACTCGACAACTCAACAAGGACAATGCTGAGTGAAGAACAACCGTTACATGTGGCCTTTTTGATTTCACTAAAACTTTTGCCAATAAGTGGGACTGTGAAGAATCCTTCTCAAATGTGACAGCCCTCAGAAATGCATCTCCAATCTATTTCTACTTCATGGTGGCATGCATAAGACTGTAAGATATAGGAGCAGAATTAGGTCATTTGGCCCATCGAGTCTGCTCCACCCCTCAATCATGACTGATTTTTTTTCTCAACCCCATTCTACCACTTTCTTCCCGTAACCCCCTTACCAATCAAGAACCTAACCATCTCTACCTTAAGTACACCCAATGACTTGGCCTCCACAGCCCTCTTGTGGCAACAAATTCCACAGATTCACCACCCTCTGGCTGAAGAAATTACTCCTCATCTTCGTTTTAAAGGGACGTTCCTTTATTCTGAGTCTGTCCCCTCCAATCCTAGACTCTTCTACTAGTGGAACCATCCTCTCCACGTCCACTCTATCCGGGCTTTTCAGTATCCAGTAGGTTTCAGAGAAGTCCCCCCCACCCTCCCCCATCCTCTGAACTCCATAGAGTACAGGTCCAGAGCCATTAAACATTGCTCATACGTTAAGCCATTCATTCCTGGGATCATTCTCATGAACCTCTGCTGGACTTTCTCCAGGGTCAACACATCTTTCCTTAGATATGGGGCCTAAAATTGCTCATAATATTCCAAATGCAGTCTGACCAATTCACTAAACTGTGACTTTAACCAAAAAAATCGACGTCCATTTGTTTGTTTTTCCTCTCTCTAACAGTCCTCATTAATTTGTTAATTAGATTTTTCACAGCAATCCTGGACCCACTCTTTGTCTCATCTATCCCTTCCCTACCCTCTCTCTGCAACTTAAAATTAATTTGTTTTCTCTTTGCCAGTTCTGATAAAGAGCCTTTGATCCAAAACATTAACTCTGTTTCTTTTTTCCACAGCTGCTGCCTGACCTACTGAGTGTAACCACAATTTTGTCTATTTTTTTCAGAATGGATCCCAATCTCAGTGGAGACTGGCATCGAGCATCATCTCAACGTTTCTCTTAATCTTTCTCACTGCAATCCTATGCGTCACCTCCCAGCAAGTTTCCCAATGTCACCTTCACTCCAGAAAATACACAAGTGACTTTTGAGTACATGAATGCATGTAGTCCAAGCTCCAAGTTATCCTCAACTCCTTCAATGAACGCATACAGGAGAAATGGACCTTACTCCAAAGTTCCTTTACAACCTGCCTCCATTGCACGACATCACTCACTGACAATAAAGGTCCATAGCCAGACCCTGGAAAACTTGGAGCTACCTCTCAGCATAAGCAGACATCAATTTTGAAACTCACCACCACTTCTAATGCACCAGCACTGCTTTTGGCAGAATGAGAAATAAGGGTTGAAGATCAACATCCTCCACCCTGACAGAGTGGGAGCAGCAAAGGAAGAGGAATCTACAAAGACTGCAAGAATCTGCAAGGGACGACTCACTGCCCAAATCCTCAAAACCTTTCCACCATCAATAAGACTCAAGTCAGGATTATAATGGAATATTCCCTATTTACCCAAATGGGTACAGCTCCAACAATACTCAAGTCGGCCAAATAAAGCCTGCATAATCAGCAGCCCACCCTTCACCTTGAAACCACAACATGGCTGAACTGTGTACCATCTACAAGATACACTACAACTACTTGCCAAAACATTTTCAACAGAACCTCACAAACCTGTGAATTCTCCAATTTAGAAAGGCAGCAGTGTGTGGGAACATTCTGCTGACAATCAGTCAACCTCTTTGCCCTCCTTCCAATCTCTCAGCAATCAGCCAGCTTTCTTCATCCTACCCCAGACCCCCCAAGTAATCTGTCAGTTTTCCCTACTCCTGATCCCAATCCACCCTTCTCTCAAATGCTGGACCCTCAAGCACTAGCATAATCAGGCCCATAAGGTAAACCAAATTTTTTTTTGCATCAGTCTTCATTGTGGAGATCACTGCAAATACCCAGGTGATAACAGATGAGCTGGTTTCAAATAGCATGCAAAAACTTGTGAAAAATCCCCATCAAAAGGGACAAGGTACTAAAAATAAACTCTCGGGACTCAAGGCAGACAAGTCACCAAACCCACTGGCCATGGGTTTTAAAGGAAGTAGCTGATGAGATAGGTTATAGGAGGGTACTAGTGAATTGGAAAACAGCAAATATAAAGTTGCCTCACAGGTGGATAAGGTATTTAAGAAAGCTTATGGGATGTTAGCTTTCATAAGTCGTGGGACCAAGTTTAAGAACCGCAAGGTAACGATGCAGCTCTACAAAGCTCTGGTTAGACCACATTTAGAGTATTGTGTCCAGTTCTGGTCGCCTCATTATAGGAAGGATGTGGAAGCGTTGGAAAGGGTGCAGAGGAGATTTATCAGGATGCTGCCTGGTTTAGAGAGTATGCATTATGAGGAGAGACTAAGGGAGCTAGGGCTTTACTCTTGAGAGGAGGAGGATGAGAGGAGACACGATAGAGGTGTATAAGATATTAAGAGGAATAGATAGAGTGGATAGCCAGTGGCTCCTTCTCAGGGCACCAATGCTCAATACAAGAGGGCACGGCTTTAAAGTAATGGGTGGGAAGTTCAAGGGAGATATCAGAGGAAGGTTTTTTACCCAGAGAGTGGTTGGGGCATGGAATGCGCTGCCTGGGGCAGTGGTGGAGGCAGGTACATTGGTCAAATTCAAGAGATTACTAGATAAGCATATGGAGGAATTTAAAATAGAGGGATATGTGGGAGGAAGGGGTTAGATAGCCTTAGGCGCAGTTTAAAGGTCGGCACAACGTTGTGGGTTGAAGGTCCTGTATTGTGCTGTACTGTTCTATGTTCTATAACTCCCTTATTCAAGGAGGGAGGAAGACAAAAGGTGGGAAACTATATGCCAGTTAGTTTAACATTTATTGTTCGCAAAATGCTCGAGTCAATAATCAAAGAAGAAATAGCTAATCATTTAGGAAAGCTTAATATAATCAAACCAAGTCAACATGGTTTCATGAACAACAAATCATGCTTGATAAATTGAGTTCTTTGAAGATATAACAAGCAGAGCAGATAAAGGGGAACTTGTAGATTTGGTGTATTTAGACTTCCAAAAGGCATTTGACAAGGTGGCATGCAAGAGGCTGGTGCTCAAGTTAAGAGCTCATGGTATTGGAGGAGGTGTGTTAGCATCAATTGAAAACTGGTTATCACACAGAAAAGAGTGTTGGAACATGGGGTTTTTTTTTTGGGTTGGAAGTATGCAACTAGTGGAGTACCGTCGGGATCAGTTCTTGGCCCTCAATTATTTACTAATATTAACAATTTGTAGGGACCAAAACTTAAAAATAGAACATAGAACACTACAGCACAATACAGGCCCTTCAGCCCACAATGTTGTACTGACATTTTATCCTGCTCTAAGATCTATCTAACCCTTCCCTATTTCTCTATCATGTCAGGCCAGGCATTTCCAATCTTAACTTCTTGGGAACCTCAATAGCCTTTTAGAACTGTGCCTATGAATTCTCAGAAGCCTATGTTAGACTATTACTTTTCAATTTATTATTAACCAGCTTAACTTCAATTGTAAATTGTATGTCATTTCCTATCAATACCCCTTATAATTTTAAACACTTCAAATTAGGTAACACCTAAAGAATAACCTACCTTTATTCACTTCTATTTCTTTCCCTTCATCTCAGCATCACTTTGGTGAATCATTTTCTCCAAGACCAGTATATCCTTCCCAAGTCAGAGAGGGCTAAACAAAATGACTTCTTGACATTATATTCTATACCTGCTTTGCAGACAATCAACTGACTTTTTTTTTGCATCAAGAGCTAGCTTTTAAAGACATGAATCACTTTAGTAATCCTTCCCCATTTCCAGCACTTTTCTTCCCAAGACTTCTGTACTCTCCTTGCATCAAGAAAACCATTATGACAAGGACAGAATTCACAACCCAGTAAGTTTATACACAGTGTCTTTTTATTTCAAGTAATGGTAAAATGAATCCCATTTCTTTTTAGGATTAGAGATGGTTGCTCAGAAACTAGTAATTTCTTTAGAAATAGCAAATTCCTTGATGCAGGGGTGAGTTAGATTATGAAATATAGGTCAATGTGAATCAAAGTCACACAGACACCAGGAATTTACATGTAACTTCTAATTAGCACTCCATGAGAGTTTCATAGAACATAGAAAAACTACAGCACAATTCAGGTCCTTCAGCCCACAAAGCTGTGCCGCACATGTCCCTACCCTAGAAATTACTAGGCTTACCCATAGCCCTCTATTTTTCTCAGCTCCATGTACCTATCCAACAGTCTCTTAAAAGACCCTATCATATCCGCCTCCACCACCATTGCCGGCAGCCCATTCCATGCACTCACCACTCTGAGTAAAAATACTTACCCCTGACATCTCCTCTATACCTACTCCCCAGTACCTTAAACCCATGTCCTCTTGAGGCCACCATTTCAGCCCTGGGGAAAAGCCTCCGACTATCCACCTGATCAATGCCTCTCATCATATTATACACCTCTATCAGGACCCCCCTCATCCTCCATCTCTCCAAGGAGAAAAGGCCAAGTTCCCTCAACCTGCTTTCATAAGGCATGCTCTGCATCCCAGGCAGCATCCTTGTAAATCTCCTCTGCGCCCTCTCTATGGCTTCCACATCCTTCCTGTAGTGAGGCGACCAGAACTGAGCACGATACTCCAAGTGGGGTCTGACCAGGGACCTATATAGCTGCAACATACCTCTCGGCTCCTAAATTCAATTCCCCAATTGATGAAGGACAATACACCGTATGCCTTCTTCACCACAGAGTCAACCTGTGCAGCTGTTTTCAGTCCTATGGACTCGGACCCCAAGATCCCTCTGATCCTCCACACTGCCAAGAGTCCTACCATTAAGACTATATTCTGCCATCATATTTGACCTACCAAAATGAACCACTTCACACTTATCTGAGTTGAACTGCATCTACCACTTCTCAGCCCAACTTTGCATCCTATATATGTCCCTCTGTAACCTCTGACAGCCCTCCAAACTATCCACAACACCCCCAACCTTCGTGTCATCCGCAAACTTACTAACCCATCCCTCCACTTCCTCATCCAGGTCATTTATAAAAATCACAAATGGTAAGGGTCCCAGTACAGATCCCTGAGGTACACCACTGGTCACTGACCTCCACTCAGAATACGACCCTTCAACAACCACTCTTTGCCTTCTGTGGGCCACCCAGTTCTGGATCCACATTGCAATGTCCCCTTGGATCCCGTGCCTCCTTACTTTCTCCATAAGCCTTGCATGGGGTACCTTATCAAACGCCTTGCTGAAATCCATATATACTACATCTACTGCTCTCCCTTCATCGATGTGTTTAGTCACATCCTCAAAAAATTCAATCAGGCTCGTAAGGCAGGACCTGCCCTTGACAAAACCATGCTGACTATTCCTAATCATATTATACCTCTCCAAATGTTCATAAATCCTGCTTCTCAGGATCTTCTCCATCAGTTTACCAACCAGTGAGGTAAGACTCACCGGTCTATAATTTCCTGGGCTATCCCTATTCCCTTTCTTGAATAAGGGAACAACATCCGCAACCCTCCAATCTTCCAGAACCTTTCCCGTCTCCATCGACGATGCAAAGATCATCGTCAGAGGCCCTACAATCTCCTCCCTCACCTCCCACAGCAGCCTGGGGTACATCTCAACTGGCCCCGGCGACTTATCCAATTTGATGGCTTTCCAAAAGTTTCAGCACCTCCTCTTTCCTAATATCTACATGCTCAAGCTTTTCAGCCCACTGCAAGTCCCCACTACAATCCCCCAGATCTTTTTCCATAATGAATACTTTATGTCAGTATTCACTAAGTACCTCCGCTTCTTCTTCCAGATCCATACACACTTTCCCACTGCTGCACTTGATAGGCCCTATTCTTTCGCATCTTATCCTCTTCACATACTTGTAGAATGCCTTGGGGTTTTCCTTAATCCTGCCCACCAAGGCCTTCTCATGTCCCCTTCTGGCTCTCCTAATCTCCTTCTTAAGCTCCTTCCTATTAGCCTTATACTCTTCCAGATCTCTAACATTACCTAGCTCTCTGTACCTTTTGTACGCTTTTCTTTTAGTGATTTAACATTGTGGACTAGCGTTATTGTTCCTTTGGCCAGGATTAATTGACATTCCATCTTCAAGGAAATTAAACAACATAAAACACAGAAATCATTCAACAATCAGTGGTTCTGGCATCTGGCACAGATATGTTCAGGGACATGGCGAATGTCGGAGCAGTATGTGCTACCTCACTTGGAGGATGCACCTCAATTCAAGGAATAAAACAGGAATCAACCAGTTCACCCAGGAAACCATAAAAGGTGGGAAGACATTTTACTGGTTTGGTCTATCTGAAGAGTGAGATGTGAGAGGAATAAAAAAAATACATCTGCAAACAGTTTCTGCTAACCATTATCATAACATGCAGCATTCATTTGGTATCATAGATTCTTCATTAGTAAATAACTTAGATTAATAGTTCTCAGGTCCCAAGTGTGCTATTTTTCTACCTTTCAGATTGACAAGTGACATGGCAAGAATACTGTGCAATTTCAAGTGCAATATTTTGCTGTTAAATAGGGTAATTATCACCCCCAGGCTATTCAATCCATAGATATTGCCAGCTTTGAACAGGCACAAACCACTCAAGTAGAAAATTTTACAACCATTAGAGTACAGTGTTTAAGAAGCTTAAACCGTTAAACATTTATTATTTTCTTCGCTGCCCAAGAAAATTTAGGATGAAGGACAGATGTGAATGGTACCACATTAAAAAAAAGCAAAACAGCCTCTCTTTACCATCGCTTCAGAAATAAAAAGGCTCCGTCTTTGCTATCCTAGCAACCCCATTCAAAGCTTAACCATCACCCAAAGACACAGGCACTCATTAGAGTATTATTCCAATGTCAGTCAATAATCATTAAGCAAGCCATTGAACAGAGCCTAGTTCTAGCTTTGTCTGACAGTGCACAGAAGCCTGATCCTGTCCGCAGCTAACTCTAATGTATAATCCCAGCAGGAGGCACTGTGGAGCAATTAATGGTGGGATTCCTGATATCCTTCTCCTTCACCCTGCCATCTTCCACCACTCCAGCCCACCCCACTCCCTCGTCTATCCCCACCTCCAAAGTACAAATGCCTTCTTCTGGTGGAGAGATTATTGGAAAAGGCATGTTAACACATTATTTATTTTGGTTATAGAATTCAATTCCAGCTTAGTCCAATGTAATGAAACGTCCCTTATTTTCTCCCCCTTTTTCTTATGTCATAGGAAGAGGCTGTTTGGTCCACAGTGTCTATCCCACATTCCCAACAAACCTACCACACACCTACACACTTACAGTGGGAAATTAACCTACAAACTCACATATCTATGGAATATCAGACGACTCCAAAGCACCGAAAAAAAAAGACCCACACAGTCGTAGGAAGCACATGCAAGCTCCACACAGACAGCAATACAAGTCAGGAATGAACCCAGTCACTGAAGTAGCGGCTCTACTAGCTGTGCCACAGTACAGGTGTTGCAGTTCCTATTTTACAAAAGCAACTATATTTTTAAAAAGTACTTTTTACCTGAAGGAAGCCTTTTCCATAACAAACTTGCAAAGGGTCCCACATAAACAGAAATCTGTCTTTTTGTTCCTCCTTGAGCTTTCCAAAGAGGTCAGTGGGTAGTTGCATTATATGGTGCAGAACCAAATCAGGAAGATGAGAAAAGTTAGTAGCTTGAGGGACAATAACTGATCTCTGAGAAACAACGGTGGGGGAAGTACCCAGAACCCATGGCTAAGTATGAGATTAAAGACAGAATTCACTTTAATAAGGCAACTAAGAGTTAATAAGGATACTAAGAGTTTTTTTAAATACATAAGGTGTAAAAGAGAGACACGGGTTGATATAGGACCAATTGATAACAGTGCAGGAGCTATTATAATGGACGATAGAGAGATGGCAGAGGAATTGAATGAATATTTTGCATCGGTCTTCACCGTGGAGGACATCAGCAATGTGCCGGTTAGTCAGGGGTCTCACGAAATAGAATTGAGTTCAGTTAAGATTACTAGGGAGAAGGTGCTTGGAAAACTAAATGGACTAAAGACTGATAAGTCTCCCGAACCGGATGAGGTGCATCCCCGGGTTCTGAAGGAGGTGGCTTTAGAGATAGCGGAGGCATTGGCGATTATTTTCCAGAAATCGATAGATTCCGGCGTGGTTCCGGAGGACTGGAGGGTCGCAAATGTAGTTCCGTTGTATAAGAAAGGTGGGAGGCAGCATAAAGGAAATTACAGACCTATTAGTCTGACGTCAGTGGTGGGAAAGTTATTGGAATCTATCCTCAAAGACGGGGTTACGGAATACCTTGAGGCGCAGGGCAGGATAGGTCCTAGCCAGCATGGTTTTGTGAAGGGAAGATCCTGCCTGACCAACCTATTGGAGTTTTTTGAAAAAAATCACAGGTAAGGTGGATAAGGGAGAGGCGGTAGATGTTGTGTATTTAGACTTTCAAAAGGCCTTTGATAAGGTGCCTCACAAGAGACTGATTAATAAGATGAGAGGTCATGGAATTACAGGTAGGATAACAGAATGGGTGGAGCATTGGCTGGTTGACAGGAAGCAAAGAGTGGAAATAAAAGGATCTCGTTCTGGTTGGTTACCGGTTACTAGTGGTGTGCCGCAGGGGTCGGTGTTGGGACCGCTCCTTTTTACCTTGTATGTTAATGATTTGGATGATGGAATAAATGGTTTTGTGGCTAAGTTTGCGGATGACACCAAGATAGGGGGAGGAGTAGGGAGTATTGAAGAGATAGGAAGGTTGCAGAGGGACCTAGACAGTTTAGGAGAATGGGCAAGGAAATGGCAGATGAGATTCAATGTAGGGAAATGTGCAGTTGTACACTTTGGAAGCAGAAATAAGCAGGCAGATTATTATCTAGGAGGAGAGAAAATCCAAAGCACGGAAGTACAAAGGCACTTGGGGGTACTCGTGCAGGATACCTTAAAGGTTAACCACCAGGTCGGATCGGTGGTAAAGAAAGCGAATGCTATGTTGGCATTCATTTCGAGAGGTATAGTGTATAAAAGTAAGGAAGTAAACTCCAATAGGTTGGTCAGGCAGGATCTTCCCTTCACAAAACCATGTTGGCTAGGACCTATCCTGCCCTGCGCCTCAAGGTATTCCGTAACCCCGTCTTTGAGGATAGATTCCAATAACTTTCCCACCACTGATGTCAGACTAATAGGTCTGTAATTTCCTTTATGCTGCCTCCCACCTTTCTTATACAACGGAACTACATTTGCGACCCTCCAGTCCTCCGGAACCACGCCGGAATCTATCGATTTCTGGAAAATAATCGCCAATGCCTCCGCTATCTCTAAAGCCACCTCCTTCAGAACCCGGGGATGCACCTCATCCGGTTCGGGAGACTTATCAGTCTTTAGTCCATTTAGTTTTCCAAGCACCTTCTCCCTAGTAATCTTAACTGAACTCAATTCTATTTCGTGAGACCCCTGACTAACCGGCACATTGCTGATGTCCTCCACGGTGAAGACCGATGCAAAATATTCATTCAATTCCTCTGCCATCTCTCTATCGTCCATTATAATAGCTCCTGCACTGTTATCAATTGGTCCTATATCAACCCGTGTCTCTCTTTTACACCTTATGTATTTAAAAAAACTCTTAGTATCCTTATTAACTCTTAGTTGCCTTATTAAAGTGAATTCTATCTAGTGAGGCCTCATTTGGAATATTGTGCGCCGTTTTGGGCCCCACATCTTAGGAAGGATGTGTTGACATTGGAGAGAGTTCAGAGGAGATTTACGAGGATGATTCCTGGAATGAAAGGGCTTAAGTATGAGGAGCATTTGTCGGCTCTTGGACTGTACTCGCTGGAGTACAGAAGAATGAGAGGGGACCTCACAGCGACATTTAAAATATTGACAGGAAAGGACAGAGTAAATGTGGCTAGGCTGTTTCCCTTGGTGGGTGAGTCCAGGACCAGAGGGCACAATCTTAGAATTAGAGGGTACAGTTTCAAAACAGAGATGAGGAAAAATTTCTTTAGCCAGAGGGTGGTGAATTTGTGGAACTCCTTGCCACGTACAGCAGTGGAAGCCAGATCAGTGGGGGCGTTCAAGGAGGAGATAGATAGATAGATATCTAAATAGTCAGGATATCAAGGGATATGGGGATAAGGCCGGTAATTGGGATTAGAATAGGTTTTTTTTCTTCTTCTTCTTCCCCCATTCCCCATTTCTCATTTCTATTTCCCTTTCCTTGGAGCAGACTCGATGGGCTGAATGGCCTGCTTCTGCTCCCTTGTCTCGTGATCTTGTGAATTCCAAAGACAGAAGCAACTTTTAAAAGCTATAGATTTTAATTTTCAAACTAATAGGAATTATACCTCTCTGGGAATTAGGCCTTTGGGGAAAAAAAAAGATGTCAGGGATAATAACAATTTACCATTTATTAACAATCTTATCAAGCTGGAACACAAAGGAACACAAATTCACAATCTACCTCGTTATGACCTCGCACCTATTGTCTACTTGCACTGCACTTTCTCTGTAGCCGTTACACTTTATTCTGCATTCTATTATTGTTTTACCTTGTACTACCTCAATGCACTAATGTGATGAAATGATCTGTATGGATGGCATGCAAGACAAAGTTTTTCACTGTACCTCAGTACATGTGACAATAATAAACCAATTCCAATAGGTTGTTGTGAAAAGTCGATTTATTGAAGTTGGGACTAAAGTAACTGACCATATGCAGATTAAAGCTTTTCCAAGTTCATCTCAGTAAGATGCGGTGCATTGATCTCAATAATGGGTTCCACAAGTAACAAACGTCCACTAAGCAAGCCGAATACAAAATTTCACCAGACATCTTACAGCAAAGATAGAGTGCACAGAATCTAAAATCTTGCTGGTAAAGAAGCTGGCCTCCTCCACAGCCAGAGGAAAATGTCCATCCTTGAGGCCTACATTGTTTAAGTAGTCTATTAACAAAACAGAAGCACACGCCACTGAAATATGTGGCCATATGCAAGTAGCTTGTCATAGCAGCACATACTGGCATCCTTCCCAAATCTTGATGTCAGTCCCAGACATCTCAAGCAATTTAAATATTCAGGAATGATTAAGTCTGACACTTTAGTTTCACATACTGGTAACAGCAAGGAAGGAGGTCATTTGGCCGAATACATACCAGCTCTATGCAAGAGCCATTCAGCTAGTTCCATTTCCCCAGCCTTTCCCATATCTTTGCAAATTCCTTCTTTTCAAATACATATCCAGCTCAGTCTTCAATGGTATAATTGAATTTGCCTCTATCACTACCTCTGGCAACAGATTCCAGATCTGAACCACACTTGTAAAACAAAATTTCTCACGTCACATTCATTATTTTGCCAACCACCTTCACTATGTCTCCTGATTCTTCATCCCCCTACCAATGGGAATAGTTTTTCTCTACCTACCCATCCCGTGACTTCAAATATCCCAGTCAGATTTCCTCACAAATTCCTTTGTTCCAATTTGTCTGGGATAGTCACACAATGAAAGTCTTGTATCTCTGAAATCATTTTGATAAATCACTTCAGCACCCTCTTAAAGCCTTTTCACCTTTCCTACACTAGGTGCTCAGAACTGGACACAATACTCCGGTTATAGCTAAACTAATGTTTTAAAAAGATTCATCATGACTTCCTTGCTCTTATACTCTTTGCCTATATGTATAGAGCCCAGGATTCCAAACACTTGCTTAATCACCTTCACAACCTGCTTTTATATCGCCTCATTGCTAGGACACCAATCTTGTGAACAACATGGCTCAACCCAAAGCAATGTCCAGGGAGGGAGACAGAATTGGTGCCATGATGACAACAAGATAAAATGATGACATTAGATCATTTGGGGGAGATGCCAAAGGCAATGACTTTGCCAACCCTTATTTCAGTATCAGCAGCTGTGGCTTTTCCAGCATGGATGTCAAACAAACAATCAGTCTAGCACAGAAGATATGAAGAGGAGGTTGAGAGAAGTGACAGGAAGACAATGCAATTGTGGAACCTCCCTCTGCACCTCTGAATAATGAGCACGGAGAGAAGGTGACAAAGATTTATCCTGGGTCATTTTAGGAGGTATTGCTGTGTGGTCACAAACAGCAGTCTTGCCAGAAATACAAATAGATAAGCATCAGAGAAACCAAAAAGGGCAGTTCTGTATCTCCTCTTATTACTTCAATGTAGAGTAATTCTGTGAATTTATATTTTCCATTCCTTTGTTAGATCACTTCTCACAGACTTGTTCTGCAGGCCGAATCATTTCTCAAAATTCAGTTCCCCAAAACAAAGAATCAGCCTAGTAGTTGTCACTGCACTCTTTCCAGCCAGTACTAGAGCATCTCAGCAAACACACACAAAATGTTAGAGGAACTCAGCAGGTCAGGCAGCATCTATGGAGGGGAATAACCAGTCAATGTTTCCGATCGAGATCCTTCATCAGGACTGGAATTCATGCCAGCCAGCAAAACCCTAATCATTACAGTTTAGCAACACTTTGATCACTTTGCACTAAAGTAGACTTTGTTTTTCTTTTGCCCTAATTGTGTTCTCTCTTGTATGTATTGTATATAATTTATATTTTTCTTTCTAATGCTGCTTATCTGATGCTATGTGCCTGAGATGCTGCTGCAAGTAAGTTTTTCATTGCACCTGTGCATGTGACAATAGACTAGACTTTGTCTTGGCCTCAATTGCCTTCCATGACAGAGAAGGTTTACACTCCGAGAAGAAATTTCTCCTCATCTCAGTCCTAAATGGCCCTACTCCTTTGACTGTGACATCTGGTTCTGGACTTCATCATCAGGGACATCTTTCCTGCATCTAGTCTGTCCAGTACTGTCAAGAGGAGTTTCAATGAGGTCCCCTCTTGTTCTTCTAAATTCTAGTCAAAGCCCAATTGTCCCACTCTCTCTTCATATGTCAGTTCTGCCATCGCAGGAATCGGTCTGCTGAATATTTGTGGCACTCCCTACATAGCAAGAATACCCTTCCTCAGATATGGAGGCCAAAACTGCACACATTACTCAAAAAGTGTGATCTCACCAAGGCCCTGTATAATTGCACAAGACATCTCTGCTCCAGGTCATATTTAAATTCCTCTCGCAATGAATTGGTTCATTATTGTCACATGTACTGAGGTACAATGAGAAACTTGTCTTGCATACCATTCATACAGATCAATTCATTAGACAGTGCATTGAGGCGGTACAGGGTAAAGCAATAACAGAATGCAGAATAAAGTGTCACAGCTAAACAGAAAGTACAGTGCAGGCAGACAATAAGGTGCAAGGCCATAACGAGGTAGATTGTGAGGTCAAGAGTCCATCTTATCATACTAGGGGACCATTCAATAGTCTTATAATAGCAGGATAGAAGTTGTCCTTGATCCTGGTGGTACGTGCTTTCAGGTTTTTGTATCTTCTGCCTAATGGGAGACAGGAGAAGAGAGAATGTCAGAGGTAGGTGGGATCTTTGATTATGCCAGCTGCTTTACCGAGACAGCGAGAAGTATAGAGTCTATAGAGAGGAGGTTGGCTTCCGTGATGTGCTGAGCTGTGTCCACAACTCTCTGCGGTTTCCTGTGCTCACGGACAGAGCGGTTGCCATACTAAGCCACGATGTGTCAGGATAGGATGCTTTCTATGGTGCATCGATAAAAATTGGTGAGGGTCGATGGGGAAATGCCAAATTTCTTTAGACTTCTGAGGAAGTAGAAGCGCTGGTGAGCTTTCTTGGCAGTGGCATTTATGTGGTTGGACAAGGACATTGGTGATGTTCACTCCTGGGAACTTGAAGCTCTCAACCCTCTTGACCTCAGAACCATTGATCAGACTGGTGCACAACGACATCTAGTCTCACTGCCCCTCCCATTTCCTAATCTATTACTGTTCAGATAATTATATGCCTTCCAGCTTTTGCCACTACATCTGCCATGCACTTGTCCAAATTACGCTAGAGCCTCTCTGCATCTTCCTCGCAGCCACCTGGTCATTTTTATCCTTAACTAAGTTAACACCATTCTTTATTGATGATTTTTTTTGTGCATCTTGGAAGTGTCTGCATTAAACTTAATCAATCCATTTCATCTTGCAGTTTCTGGACTTGTCCTCAGTTCTGTCAAGCCTCTGTAGGGGTTCCATTTTCAAACAGATTCTACTTTGTATTGAGTTTTTTTATGTCACTGAGACCAGCAGCAGTCTCGTTGGCAATACTATGCCATTAGTCATTAAATGTTGTTGCTGATCCTGCCTTCAACACCTCCTCTAGGAACCAATTCCAGACACCAACTACTCCATGTGTGACATTTAGTCCTCAGATCCCCTTTAAACCTCATCCCTCTCACCTTAAACCTATTTAGGATCAATTCATTGGGGTCTTTCATCTGGAGGTTCAGATCATGAATATCAGAGGTCAAGTTAAATAACTTCCTTTTTAAAATCACTGATTGCTGTTTTGAGTTCTATTCCATTAATTTCTATGATTAGAATGCCTCTTTTACTATAACCTGATCAAGACAGCACAGTAGTGTAGCGGTTAGCGTAATACTAATTACAGAGCCAGTGATTGGGGTTCAATTCCCATCGCTGTCTGTAAGGAGTCTGTACGTTCTCCCCGCATCTGCATGGGTTTCCTCTGGGTGCTCCAGTTTCCTCCTCCATTCCAAAGACGTATGGGTTGGTTAACATGGGTTTAAATGGCGGTGAGGACTCATTGGGCCAGAAGGGCCTGTTACCGTGCTGTAAAGTTTTACTTTTTTTAAATAAATGGAAGGGCCCTTCGGAACATTGATACGCAGAGGGATCTTGGGGTGCAATTCCATACCTCCCTGAAAATGGCAACACAAGTAGACGGCGTGGTAAGAGTGGCATATGGCCTTCATTGGTTGAGATGTTGAGTATAAAAGTTGGGAAGCGATGTTGCAGCTATATAAAACTTTGCGTAGGCCACATTTGAAGTATTGCATGCAGTTCTGGTTGCTGCAGTACAGGAAGGATGTGGAGAGTTTGGAAAAGGTGCACAAGAGGTTCACCTGGATGTTCCCTGGATTAGAGAGCATTAGTAGAGATTGGACAAACTTGGATTGTTTTGTTTGGAGCATCAGAAGCTGAGGGATGACCAGATAGAAGTACATAAAATTATGAGGGGCATAGATAAGGTAAATAAGATAAGATCTTTATTAGTCACATGTACATCGAAACACACAGTGAAATACACCTTTTGCTAGAGTGTTCTGGGGAGCAGCCCGCAAGTGTCACCACTCTTCTGGCGCCAACGTAGCATGCCCACAACTTCCTAACTCATACGTCTTTGGAATGTGGAATCCGGTTTTGAAACCGGAGCACCCGGGAGAACGTACAAACTCCTCACAGACAGTGGCCGGAATTGAACCCGGGTCTCTGGTGCCGTAAAGCGTTACGCTAACCGCTACACTACTGTGCCTGCCCCTAATCAGAGTCTTTTTCCCCAGGGTGGAAATGTCAAATACTAGAAGGCATAGCTTTAAGATGATGCAGGGGATGTTTAAAGAAGATTGAGAAGGCAATTTAAAAAAAATCAACACAGAGTGATAACTGCCTGGAACACACTACCAGGGGAAGTGATGAAAGTATATATGATAGCAACATTCAAGAGGCATTTAGAAATGTCCATGAACAATGGAGGGATAAAGACCAAGTGAGGCAGATGGGATCAGTTTAAACTGGCATCTTGGTCAGCACAGATATTGTGGGCCGAAGGGCCTGTTCCGGTGCTGTACTGTTCTATGTTCTAATACATCAAAGGCAGCCTTCTCTGTTTTCTCTAGTCGCATTTCCAAACTCTAACAAATCCAGTGCAGCGTTTGACAAGAAAATTGCAACTTTCTACCCAAATGCTGCACCGATCAAATGGTTTGTAACAACAATGTCATGGATAATTGAGCATAATGACCTTAACTACATAATAGTTAGTCCCCACTTCCAGACCAGCCATACACACCAAGCATTATTGTGACCAGACATCATCTACCAACTCCAGCTCCTGTTGATAATGGACCTGCTCCATTGTGAACACCTTTCAGCATAAAACAGCCCTGCCAAAAATATGGCATGTTACATGAAATAATATTCATTTTACCAAAAAGATCCCAAACAAAAAGCTTACAGTTTCAAATGCAATGGCTGTTAGTTATTCCCACTAACCCCACCCCAAGAAAAAATTAATTCCAGAAGCTATTCCAATTCCTGAACAGATAGCACTGATGAACTGCATATTTATAAATCTTATCTTGTATAGGTCTAATCCTCAATTTTGTATCTTCTTGGGATGAAGCATATGCTCAACTATGTCAGTATCATCATGAGGACGGAAAATGAAAAGATGCAGATTTCAGATAACATGTTATCTAGAATGTAAATTCATTAGAGATTCAATGGATTAATTCCCGTGTCCATTGCTTTTCAGAACAGAGTCAACAAGATTCTGATCCTCTTTAGGAGGAAAGATAAATAATTACACCAAAATCCGTTACTGCCTCAACCATATAAAATCTTAAACACACAAAATGCTTTATCACAGTGCTCTGATGTCCACAAAATTTGCCAAGGTCTAGAATAGCATCATTCTTTCCCTCCCTCAATGTCATGAAAGACTAAAAAAACTAAGTCTATTAAAACAGTTTCATTTTGATTGAAGTTTGATATCAAAATAAACCCACCAGAAGAGAGCACTTCCTGATCCTATACCACATCAGCTGTTGCAACATCGTGTTTCATGCAGTACTGTTAATTTTTTTTCTAGTTTGCTGCAAAACATACCACATGCTGGATAAATAATTTGACAAGATACTTTGTACTTATAAGATCCATGTCAATTTCAGATTTCTGTTATTTTTAACCATGATGTTACTCTGCAATCAATTAAACAATATCAACAGATTATTAATCATTTTGAAAACATTCAGTGTAATGTTTAAAACCTATTAGAATTCTACAGTAAAATAGAGGCATTTTCAGTTTTCTTTTCAGCCTTTCGTGTACTACATCTGCTATGTTTTGATTACTGGGATTGAAAGAATAGAAGAGGTGTAACTGGATCAGATGATTTAGTTTTACAAAACACCACAGTAGGACCACTGCAGTATTGCTTTCATTGGCAAGCACATATAACCTGCCATGGTATCAACCCACTAGCGAAAGAAGAACTTCCTGTGATGCCTTCAGGTACCTGGTCAAAAAGGTGACTAATTATGTATTTACAACCTTTATATGACACCTATCTGTACATTTTTCAAAATCAGAGCAAGAAGTGTGAATTGAATATCTGAGTAAGTTTGGTCGATTCCCAATAACACACAAGTCCCACATCTGTGTTCAAAGAAATGAGAGCCTGCATAATGACTGGAAAACATTAGCAATATTTAAACCTGTACCAAGCAGTAATCACAGACCACTTCAAGCACCCTCAGTTTATAAACATACAGCACTGCACTTCCAATACAAGTACAAAACTGTGCAGGAAGTTAAGAACGATTTGCATTTATATTGGTCCTTTAATAAAATGGAACACCCTAAGGGGCTTCACAGGAGAGAAAGCAGACAAAACAAACTGATAGCAAACCAAGGAGAACTTTAGTACAAATAATCAAAGGCTTAACCAAACAGGTAGGTGTTAATGCGTGTATTAAGGAGTGGAGAGCCATATAAAAAAAGTGGAAAGATTTATGGAGAAAATTCCAAAGTTTTGGTCCTTGTGGTAGTGTAGCAGTTAGTGTAATGCTATTACAGCACCCGCGACCTGGGTTCAATTCCAGCCGCTGCCTGTAAGGAGTTTGTACGTTCTCCCCACGTCTGCGTGGGTTTCCCCCAGGTGCTCAGGTTTCCTCCCACATTCCAAAGACATATGGGTTAGGAGGTTGTGGGCATGCTATGTTGGTGCCCGAAGCGTGGCGACACTTGCGGGCTGCCCCCAGAACAATCTATGCAAAAAGATGCATTTCACTGTGTGTTTCGATGTAAGTGTGACTAATAAAGAAATCTTATAAGGCACAGATACTAATGACGGGATGAAAGGCGGCATATTCAGACTGGACTAGATGGTGGTTCCACAAACATAGGCTTTATAAGTATGGAGGGATGAGGATGTAAAGCAGATACCAAAATCAATTTTAATACAGGCTCTGCTCTACCAAGATCAGAGGATCAGAGGGATCTTCGGGTCCGAGTCCATAGGACGCTCAAAGTGGCGGCGTAGGTTGACTCTGTGGTTAAGGTGGCATATGGTGTATTGTCCTTCATCAATCGGGGAATTGAATTTAGGAGCCGCGAGGTATTGTTGCAGCTATATAGGTCCCTGGTCAGACCCCACTTGGAGTACTGTGCTCAGTTCTGGTCGCCTCACTACAGGAAGGATGTGGAAGCCATAGAGGGTGCAGAGGAGATTTACAAGGATGCTGCCTGGGATACGGAGCATGCCTTATGAAAGCAGGTTGAGGGAACTTGGCCTTTTCTCCTTGGAGAGACGGAGGATGAGGGGGGACCTGACAGAGGTGTATAAGATGATGAGAGGTATTGATAGGGTAGATAGTCAGAGGCTTTTCCCCAGGGGTGAATTGGTGGCCACAAGAGGACATACGTTTAAGGTGCTGGGGAGTAGATATAGAGATGATGTCAGGGGTAAGTTTTTTTTTTACTCAGAGAGTGGTGAGTGCGTGGAATGGGCTGCTGGAAATGGTGGTGGAGGCTGATATGATAGGGTCTTTCAAGAGACTGTTAGATCGGTATATGGAGCTGAGTAAAATAGAGGGCTATGGGTAAGCCTAGTAATTTCTAGGGTAGGGACAGGTTCGGCACAGCTTTGTGGGCCGAAGGGCCTGAATTGTGCTGTAATTGTTCTATGTTCTAAGATCCAAAGCAAGCAAGCACAGGGATGACAGATGACTAGGACGCAAGTAGTGTTACACATACACATTCTTCATCTCTCCGTAATGATATTTAACTCTGCACGCACTGGAAATCACCCTAAATAAAATGCCCATATTCATGCATATAACTTGACATACTACTCAATCATAGAGGCCAACTTGACTTGCTTCTGACTCAATATTCATTTCAGTGGAAACAAGAGAATACAGGTTCTGGAATCTGGAGTGTAAAAAAACAAACTACTGGAGGAACTCTGCGGGTCACGCTGTATCCGTGGAGGCAAAGGGAGAGTCGATATCTCTTGACCCAAAACATCGACCATCCCTCTCCCTCCACAGATGCTGCATGACCAACTAAGCACCTCCAGCAGTTTGTTTTTTGATCCATTTCAGTGGGATCAACAAATATTGGTATTGGTTTATTATTGTCATTTGTACCGAGGTACAGTGAAAAACTTATTTCGCATACCGATCATACAGATCAATTTATTACACAGTGCAGTTACATTGGGTTAGAACGATTATAATAAAGGTAATGAGTACATCTGTAGAGAGCAGCTTGCAATGTGTCGCCATGCTCCGGTGCCATCTTGAACACACAAAGTGTTGCAATTTTCAGCCACTGTATGCAGTCTAAAGCTCAGAACACAGGGGCAATTAGTATAGCCACAACTTCCACTTCTGTTAACATCCACATGGACCAGGGAGTAACATGGACCAGGGATTAACATGACTGTCTCATCTGGATGGTATGATGCTGCACTGGGTGAGACCCTCACTGCTGTGCTTAGATAAACCATCAAATATTTGGTCAGTGAAGCAGAGGTGCAATGAAATAATGTCTGCTTGTCTGAACGCAGTTCCAACAACTGCACTCAACACCATACAGGACAAAGCAGATTGGTCAACTCTCTAACCTCTGAACCCAACACCTCGCTATTCCATCAAAGGATAGCGTGATTGCAACTTGCGATCTGCAGCAATGAACTCACTTCAGCCACACACCTCTCTCCTAAGCAAGGACAGTTGTAGTTTCAAGAGATTGCCATCACTTTCGAAGTATACACCATTCCAACTGGGCATACTGAATCAAAATCCTGAAATTATTTTCTAACATTTGAGAAAGAGCCCCCATTTGCAAAGGTTTAACATGGAGGTGACACAACTTCCCAAATTAACAATAAACAGAGTTATTAATAAATGTTATCTTTCTAGTATCATCGATAGATTAAAAAAATCCTGCCTCAAATGGCAAAGCAAAAAAAAATGGTCATCATCCCTCCTCCCTTGAGGCTTACAGAATCTGCAATTTCTTCAAGTTATCCTTAAATCATCCCTTTTACTGGGTCACTTTTCCCAATGATTTTATTTTTGAGAAACTGGTAATAGTTTGTGTGCTTGTTTTGACAAAAATTAATTAAAATACAGCACAAATTGACATACTTGTGAATTACCCTGGGCAGTTTTACTATGTTAAACATTTTACATTCAAATGCAAGCTTCAGTAGGGCTGCAAGCTAAAGAAACAATTAATTCTCCAGCAACCAATCAACATCCCAGCCTTGTGGAAACTGGCCTGAGAAGATTCCACAGAAGTTGATATTTCTAAGATGCAACTCTGCACATAGTGTTTTTCAAAACCTTTGGTCATGATCATCCTATCCTCAATGATTATGAAAGATTACATACGATATCTGGTGAAGGAACACAGGCCTGAAATGTTAACTCTTTCTCTTTCCACAGATGCTGCCCGACCTTGAGTGTTTCCGGCATTTTCTGGTTTTATTTCAGATTTCCAACAATTGCAGGTTTTTTGATTTTCTTTTACATACAACTTGTCTGACTGCTCACAGACTGTTCAGGAAACTCAACAAACTGCTCAAATACTCATTAGGTTTTTGACCTACTAGCAACAGAGCTTGGAAAAAGTGCTCCTTCAGAAATAAACCCAATTAGTCTTTCTGATGAAGGATCTCGACCCGAAACGTCGACTGTTCATTTCCCTCCATAGATGCTGCCCGACCCACTGAGTTCCTCCAGCGCTTTGTGTGTTGCTCATCTTTCAAAGGCAGCTTTTAATAAACACATTTTCGAAGTGCTACGCAATGATCCTTTGCAAGAAATGTGGGAAAGTTAATTCCTGTATCTTCGCCAATGTACATCCCTCAGTCAATAGTAATCAAATTATCTATTTTGGCATCATCATATTGCTGTTTATGGGAGTTTTCTGTGCACAAATTGGCTCCTGCATTTTCTATATTACAGCAGTCACTATACTTTAAAAGTATTTCATTGGTTTTAGGATATCCTGACTTTATTAAAGGGGTTACAAAGATGTAAGTCAGCCTTTCTTCTCATTTAAATTCTACCCAGATTTCCTATTCCCAGGCCTAACGCTACACAACTGGGTTGAATAAATCTTTTAGATAACTATGGTGACACTATTAAAATGCAAATAGCTTTTGCATTCCTTCCTTTCCTGTGAAAGTACTAATTAAAGCAAAGTACATGGGCCAAGAATGCAAAAAGAACAAGAGCTCACAAAGAGTAAAGAATAGTTAAGAAGTAGGTATGGATGCCAGTGGTGAGGGAGGCAAAGCAAGATGGGTTTAGTACACATCTAACTGCTCAAGCATGCTGCATAAATGGCCATAGAATCATAGAGATGTACAGCATAGAAACATGCCCTTTGGGATCCTATGCCGACCATCGTGCCCACTGATATAATCCCACTTGCCTGCATTAATTCCAAATCCTTCTATGCCCTGCTCATTCAAGTTCCTGTCCAGATACTTCTTAAATGTTGTTACTGTTCCTGCCTTCAACACTTCCTCTGGGAACTACTTCCAGATATCAGTGACTTCATGTGTGACAAACTTACCCCTCAGATCCCCTTTAAACCTCCTCCCTCTCACCTTAAACCTCTGCACTCTAGTTTTGGACACCCCTACCATGGGACACAGTCTCTGGCTATCTAACCTATCTATGCCTCTCATTATTTTATATACCTCTATCGTGTCACCTCTCAGCCTCCTTCATGCCAGGGAAAAAAACAGACCCAGCCTATCAAATCTCTCCTTATAACTCAAGCCCTCCAATTCAAGCAACATCCCTGTGAATCTTTTCTGCATCCTCTTGAGCTAAATCACATTTTTCTTGTATCGTGACAACCAGAACTGCACACAATACTCTAAGTGCAGCCTAACCAACATTTGGTACAACTGTAACATGACATCCCAAATCTTGCACTCAATAACCTGGCCGATGAAGGCAAGCATGCCAAGCACCTTCTTCATCAATCTGTCTACCTGTGTTGCCATAACCACATCAGATTATAATGCAGTGCAAAAAAATATGGAGAGCAGCACCAACCATCGAAGATTACCTTTTTCAACCTCACCAAAGCCATTGATTTTGTCAACCAGGAAGGATTGTGAAGAGTCCTTCTCAATTCTAGCTGTCATAGATCATGGAAACAGGCCCTATGGCCTAACTCGTCCTTGCTGACTGTGGTGCCCAATAAGCTAGCCCCATCTGCCCGCATTTGGCCCATAGCTGTCTAAACCTCTCCCATCTATGTCCATAGAGTCATACAGAACTGAAACAGGCCTTTAGAAATTTGTTACCATTCGGTACCTGCTCCCAATCACACGCAAACCAACTTCCTAACCAATGAATCCAGCTATTCCAGTACAGACTGACACTAAGCTTGAACCTGCTTCTCAAATCTTCCTCACTGCAATATTGCATCTTACCTCCAACAAGCTTCCTACTGGAGTGGGTTAATTTACTGAACAATTGGGAAATTGTTTAACCTTCATATTTCCATTCCAAGGCCAAGATCATCCAAACCTCAATCAATTTACAGCATGCATGTACTTCACATTCAGAAGCCAAGTTACAAGTCATATTTGACTCCTTTGAGACGATAAGCCTTAACCTAAATATCTGGAACAAACCCTGAAAAACTTGAATTACTTCTCTTGCCTCAGGAGCTACCTCTCAGCTTTGGGTCAGAGGCAGTTCCTAATGCTCCAGCACAGCCTTTGAACACTTTTTTCCTCAGTCAGCCAAAGACTAGAACCTCAAACCAAGCACCAAGGGCATGGTCTACTGATCAACAGTGATCTGCACCCTCCTGGACACTTTGGTTACATGGACAGTCTACAGGGCAGAAGTGCCATCAACGCTATCTCTGCAAAACCCTCCAAACCCACTGGTAGGATAGGCAAAGTAATAGCTGCTTCTTCTTGCAGGCCAACATACACAGCAGCGACATCATTCTCATGGCTGACACCAGCCTACTGAAACAACAGCTTCATCACTGCAGGCAATTTCCAGGAGGACAGAGAAAGTGATTCATGGACATTCTCGAAGTCTCCTCAGAAATGTGTGACATCCTCATAGGAATTCTTGGCTCTTACGCAGTGAAGAAGGAACATCTGGGAAGGCACTGAACACCTTGAGTCTCTGCAATGGGTGGCCATGGAGGTGGAGCACAAACAGCAGACACAGCACATCAAGCCCCAAGCCAAACAACCCACTTGGCCCCCTCATCAAGCGTCTCCTGCCCCGCTCATGGGAGTCTGCAAATCCCACATAACACTCTTTAGCCATCTCACAAGCCACAGAACTGAAGTGCACAAGTAAACCACTTTCAATTACGAAATAGTGGTAATGATGAGTCCTGGTTCAAACAGAGGAGGAATGGGCACTCAATATGCCTGCCAACTTGAGGAAAGATAGGGAAGAAAAGTTGGGGGTTGGCTTAATTGCTTATAGATACCTTCAGAACATTAAATGGACTAATGTGGTTGAGTGTTCGAAGAAACAATTAGAGGTATCATGGGATGCAGAATTGACCATAATGTAAGAGAGAAAGATATAGAAAAGCAATATTTGTATCTAAATTATATAAAGATGCAAGATATCAGAGCAGAGATAATGGCATACTTCAAATAGTCACACGTGAAAAATAGCATTGGTGGTCTCAAATAGCCTTTGATGGTGTCATTAAGGGATAACCCAAAACTCTTTTGTAAACATTAAAGAACGAAGAGAGTTGCTTCACTATAGAAAGGATGTGATTAAGCTGGAGAGGGTGCAGAAAAGATCCACAAGGATGTTGCTGGGACTGGAGGGCTTGAGTTATAAAGGAGAGAGATTGGATAGGCTGGGACTGTTTTCGCTGGAGCGAAGGAGGCTCAGGGGTGACCTTATGGAGGTTTATAAAATCCTGAGGGGCATAGATAAGGTGGATGGTCAGTCCTTTATTCCCACCCCCAGAGTAGGAGAGTCTAAAACTGGAGGGTATAGGTTTAAGGTGAGAGGGAAAAGATTTTAAAGGGATCTGAGGGGCATCTTCACACAGAGAGTGGTGGGTATATCTGCCAGAGGAAGTAGTAGAGGCAGGTACAATAACAACATTTAAAAGACATTTGTACAGATTCATGGATAGGAAAGGTTTATAGGGATTTGGTCGAAATCCCCTCAAATGGGATTAGTTTAGACAGGCACCTTGGTCATCATGGATCAGTGGGGCCAAAGGGCCTCTTTCCGAGCTGTATGGCTATGTCGCTAGGGTGGGAATAAAAAGATCTTGCTGAAACAGACAGTATTGCACGTCTTCAATAAAGAGCAAGATGCTACTAATATCAGAAGAGGGCAGCTAGAGAATTGGATTGGATAATACTACTTAAATGATTAACAGAACATTCAAAGTATAACAGCTGCCCAGTATAAAATGCTGCCAAGAGACTGA
Organism: Pristis pectinata; assembly: GCF_009764475.1. Taxonomy (NCBI): domain Eukaryota; kingdom Metazoa; phylum Chordata; class Chondrichthyes; order Rhinopristiformes; family Pristidae; genus Pristis; species Pristis pectinata. Next base: position 5,267,172 of record NC_067409.1, on the reverse strand, counting down.
GGAGTGGAAATTCCAAAGGCCATATCCTTCCAATCCTCCTTGGACACAAGGGTATTGCCAAAGGATTGAAATGATTAAGTGCTTTCTGATGGAAACTAGATTTCAAAATATTAATGTTCATCCAGATCATTTTCTGTTTTCAAACTGAGTGAACTTTGTACTCTACTGGTGAGTGATCTTTATAAAGAACATTTTAAACTGAGCAATCTGATAGCAAGGGTAAAAAGACAGAAGTGTATATAGTCTGTGGAATTATTCCATCTGCACCTGGTGACTCATCCCTGACCGCCACCAACCTTTTGATAACTCTTTCATCTGTTTTTTTTTTAAATAAATTTCTTGACTTCCTATTCCTTTACACATTTGCACAAAACAAAGAGGAGAGGTTTAGATCCAGCAAATACAGTACAGTCAAGTTAATATCTGCCACTCGTGGAGAAACCTTTAAAGATAATAATGCAAGCAAAAATTAAATGGCATTTGTAAAACTGTGGATCAGTACATTAATGTCAACACTGATTTAAAGGAAATCAAGGTTTGACTAACGACAGTGTTTTAATACAATAACAGTGAAGGGGATACAGTTGATATCCTGTACATAGATGCAAAGGTGTTTGATAAAGGAACATCTAGTGAACATCAACAACATTGTAATTCACTAGATTATATGGGGTAGTAGCAGCATGGCTGCTAACAAAATGGAAAAGCTGAGAGGTTATTTTACTGACTGGAAGGAAATGTACAATAATATCCCCAAAGGTTAGTTTTGGGACTATTGCTCTTTGATACATATTAATAAACTAGACTAGGGTACCATAACAAAAGCTGCAAATGACAATGTTCAGAAATGCAGTCAACAGCAAGAGGAATATTCATAGACTTAACAGATCATCAGACGGAAAATGATTAGACACATGGGAGATGAACATAAATGTGTGAAGTAATTTGGTAGAAACACGTTAATATGAATTAAATGCCATCATTTTTTAAAATGCAGTGTAACATGGAATGTGCTGCCCGACCGTGCCATGGAAGCAGATTCACTAGTAACTTTCAAAAGGGAACATGGCCAAGGTCCAAGGGGAAAAATAACACAAGTGTGGAATACCTCAGCCCTATTCTCAGAGGATACAGAACTGGTTCAGGTCAATAATTATTTAAGAAAGCCATCGACATGGTTGCGGTTGCACAATTGTGGGTAAAATATAAAAATAGACCATATAATCCATCAACCTGACTCCTTCCACCGATCACGTACATTTCTTGTCTCTTTGCTCTCACTGAAAGATTACTCAATTTGAAACAGACACAGTTGCAATGGATTTTCATTCGGTAAGAGACAGAGAGAAGTGCTGGGTGTAGATGAGGTGGGGTGCATGGATAGATGGAGAAGGAAGAGGGAGAAAGTTAAGAATGCCAAAACACAGCTCTAAATCAAATTTTAAAATTGCAGCTATTTAAAACCCTTATATGCATTCTATTTTTTCCTTTCTTTGAATCCCTCCCACTCAGAGTATGGGTGTTTATCAACACCAAGACTGTGGGCAATCTTCTTCTACCATCCGTCAACTGTATTCACTAGAGGTGTGCAGCCTGTAATCCTAACCTAGGATGACTTTCTCCTCAGATTTGTGAAAAGGTAAAGTAACACCAGACATGCATTTACCTGACTTCAAATGCAACACCAGCCACACCACGACACAGCGTGGCTCAACACCAAAACCACATTTATATATCCATTTCATTACCCCCACCCCACTACTAATTTTCCCAAGATCTAAATGCATCATGGAAAAATGAACAATTAAATATTATAACATTCAACTATACCACATTTCTTCTTTAGTCATGACATAAAACAATTAAGAAATATTTTAATGAATTCTATTTAAAAAGATTTGAAAATTGATACAGCACTAAAAGCTGCATCTGCAGTCACATCACTATGCAATATTCAGTGCTGAAATCAGCGCCACACTATTGCAATCTGCTACATCTGCCCGAGACTGATTAGAACAATCTTGAAAAACCAAAAATCCATCAACTGCTAATCAGTTTTCCATTTACAGTATTTACAGATAGAAAATACTTTACCAAGGTGCACAGCTGAGATGCCACATCTCATTTGCAGGGTGGTGACTGCATGGAGCTCTTCCAGGCAGCAGGCACACACACTGCCCGCATTCACACAAAAGGTGGTTGGAACTGCAAAATCTGAGAACCTGTGTGCTTATCAAGTACCGTAAAATACAGCACATACATCGCATACATATCCTTTTGAAAAATTGATTTCGACAACCCAGGTCATGTGGAAACATGCAGTTATACACTGTGGATAATATCTGATCCAGTCAGAAAACCTGCAACAATTTAGACAATGTATCGTGTTGTCAAGGAAATGGTCACTCATGCGAATAGTCAAATAAAATTGTAATTTTTGCCACAAGTTTTAGTTAATATACCTTTAGCAAGCAAAGATCGAGGCAGAACGTATCAGTAGGCAGGCTATTTACAAAAATGCTTAGCAATCTCCAACATTTTGCATCTTCCTAGTCAGGACTATTATGAACTGACAAATGCAAGGGACTGAACTAATCTAAATCACAAACAAATACTGCAAATGTCTTCTCAGGTGGAGAACGCCATTAATTAACTTGCAAATTAAAAAAAAATCTTAAGCTTTTCCTGCAGTACAGCACCTCCCTTGGTACTGTACTGATGTTCACAAATCATGAAGCAAGGCTTGAATCAGTAACATGCTGAGTCAAGAGAGCTATGATACCAACTGAGCCAAAACACCTAAATTTAATTTCATGGAATGCCATGTGCAAATTGAAGACTCATTCCTTCATGTTTCTAGTTTAATAGTGATACAGCAGGCTGCCACACCCCAAATGGCTGCATAGCAAATGAACAATAAGCATTCCACACTGGGTGTACCGGATACATTTTAGGAGACTCCATGCTGCCACTGAGAAATTTTACATTACCTACTGGGCACTGATACACTAGCTAGCCTTTTGGTCTACAGAGGCAATGCTGATGACACAGAGAAGTCTGCTATAATCCCAACCTTATCAAACTCTCTCAAAATTCCTAGCATTTAATGCTTATGGCACACTTCAGTAATTCAAAAAGCAAATACAAAATAAAAGTAAGTCAGCCATTCCCACTGAACTTCACAAACTGGGCTCTTCCAAAGGTTGAGCCAACAAAGGATTTGCAATTGCAAAGTGAAGAAATCACCACAGTTAATCAGCTCCTGGATAAACCCAATCTCAGAGTGAACTTGACTAAAGTCATCATAAATAAAGGAAAAGCTTTATATTAATAGATAAATGTCAGAACTATCTTGCAGTCTTCCTACCAGAAAGCAACTGGTCCACTTTTAAAATGTCATTGACTGACCTGGTTTTAATAGACACTTACAATGATGTATTCTATCTGACTGACAGCAAGATTTGTTATTAAGAAGGACATACAATCTTTCTGCTTGAAAAAAAATGCTTTTGAACATTTTTATGCATCCAACACTGATTTTAGGCCCAATTTTTCCCCACAGACCCACATATTAAATCTAGATCCAGCTCTTCATATCCATTATTTGAACATAATGTTTAAACATTGAATACTCTGACTTGATTTCCTTAAGTAAACAAATCTCACATCACAACTATACACAGCATGGCTCAGTTCTGAGCACTCCGAGTTAGAGGGTTGTAGGTACAAACCTTACTGCAGTGATTCCAGCACTAAAATTTATCTGGCACACCCAGTGTGAAATGCTCATTGTTAAGTGGTGCTGTTTTTTCAGAGAGACATCGAGGCAAGTAACATGAATAGTTAAAATAAAACTCAGTGTGGTCTTAGATGAAGAAACAAAAAGATTTACTTCATGTTCAGGCTAACCCTAATCCTCAAGCAACAGGACTAAAATAAAATTATCTGGTCACTTATTTTGCTGATTATAAGAGACTGCTGTACAGTCCTTTCTTATAAGTGTCTACACTTGACTATAACAAAAGAAATAAAAAAAAAGTAGGGCATTCAGGTCCTCATTCAATAAGATCTTCTACCTCAGTGCCACTTCCCTACACCAACCCCACATCCCTCGATTCCCTGAACATCATTTTGATGTCAGTTTTGAATATATACATCAATTGGAACCTCCACAGCCTTCTCAAGTAAAGAATTCCAAAAATTCACTACCCTCTAGATGGAAGAAAATTCTTCTCATCTCAGTTCTGAATGACCAATTTGCTTACTTGGAGATTGCTGCCCCTGGTTCAAGATGTCCCAGCCAGCGGAAAACATCCTGCCTTTATTTATCCTTGTCAACCAGTGTAAGAATGTGGTACATTTCACTGACATCACCTCTCATCCATCTACTCTAGATTGTACAGTCTTAGACCATTGAATCCCTTTCTGTCATCAAAAACCCTCATCCCAAAAATCAATCTGGTGAACATTTATTGCATTCCCACTGTCTCATGTATATCCTTCCTTAGGTTGGGAAACCAGGCTCATATACACTATTTCAAGTGCAATCTCATCAGGACCACATGCAATTGCCTTCCTGATTATAGTATTTGCTCTTTAACTTTTAGTGATTCATGTACTAGGATACACAGATCTCTCTGAACACCAACACCTTTCAATCTCTTACCATTTTTAAAAAAACTTTTCTTTCACACCTTTCCACATTATATTCTATCTGCCAAGTCCTCACCCACTCATGCAACCTGTCTGTATCCCCTGTAGCCTCCCAACATCTTCCTCACAACTCGCACTGCTGCCCATCTCTGCATCATTAACAAACTTGGATATAATACACTCAGTACCCTCATCCAAAACACTGACAGTACCTCCCATAGTGTGCATTCTGATTTTGTTTATTAACAAAGGACTCCAAAGCCTTCTGAAGGCAAAAATATCCACGTCCACCAATTCTCCCTTAATTGTTCAGCTGATTAAGACTTCAAAAAACTCATTAATAAGCAGACACAAAAGTTAATTAGAAAGGCAAACAATATATTGGTCTGGAGAAACGAGAATGCTGGAATCTGGAGCAACACCAAAAAACTGGAGGAATTCAGCGGGTGAAGCAGTATCTACGGAGGGAAATGGATAGTCGACATTTCAGGTCAAGACCCTTCATCTGGACTGAAAGAGAGGGCAGACAGCCAGGTGATAGGCAGATAGGGGAGGGGAGGGTGGGAATAGCATCAGAAGCTGGGAGGTGATGTGGAAGTGACAAAGGGCTGAAGATGATGGAATCTGACAGGAGAGGAAGGTGAAGTGTGCAATAAAGGGAGGATGGTGGGGAGGGTAGAGGGGAACCAGTGGGAGGAGAGAGAGAGTGATGAGCACATGGAGAGGGTGGGGGAGGGGAAAGGTGGATCAGGAGGAGAGAGAAAAGGGACGGGGGGAGCAGTTACCGGAAGTTGAAGAATTCAATGTTCATGCCGTCAGGTTGTAGGCTACCCAGGCAGAATATGAGGTGCTGTTCCTCTGCTTTGCACTTAACCTCAACTTGGCAGTGGAGGAGGTCGAAGACATGTCAGTGTGGGAATGGGGAGGAGAATTAAAATGGCTGGCAACCGAAGAAACAGAAAGCCACGGCAGATGGAGTGGAAGTGCTCAGCAGAGTCGTGTTCGAATATATTGGCCTTTATTGCAAGAGGGTTTGAGTGCAAGGACAAAGTTATTTTACTATAATTATAAAGGGCCCTAGTGAGACACACCTTAAATATTGTATACAGATCTGTTTCATATTCTCTTAGGAAGGATATGCTGAAAATTGTTCCTCGCATCAGTGGATGGTAGATGAGTAAGGGTGGAATTGATGGGCATGTGATAGAGAATGCAGTAGAGGGAAATAAGTGGGGGATGGGACTGTTCTGAGAGTCACCATAGACTTGATGGGTTGAATGGCCCCCTTCTATATTGTAAGGAAATACAACATATGAGAATACATGAAAATATCAAGAATATTAAAAAGAATTGTAAGGCAACTGACAGACTGAGAAATGCTACAAGGATGGCCCTGGTAGAATGTGCAATGAGGAAAGATTCAATGAAATGGGTGATATACAAAATTAATTTTATAAACATTCTGCAAATGTTATATGTATATTGGATTCCAGACTTTTATCGTCATATACTAGTAGATTTATGAAAAAGGAAACCAGAGTCAGAAAACACATCATTACAATAAGGGATGCAGAGCAATGTTGATGCCAAGAAATACACAGAAGTACTGTTAAAATATCTGGTTGTTTGGTTTAACTAAGAAATTTAGATGTGCAGGGCAAGTTTTTTTTCTTTACACAGAGTGGTGGGTGCCTGGAATGTGCTGCCAGGGGTGCTAGTGAAGGCAAATACAATAGTGTTTAACAGGTTCTTAAGATAGGCACGTGAATATGCAGAGATGGAAGGATATGGACATTTGTGTAGGCAGAAGGGATTAGTTTAGTTAGGCATTTAATCACTGGTTTAATTTGTTCAGCACAACATCGTGGGCCAAAGGGCCCGTTCCTGTGCTGTATTGTCCTATGTTCTATGTTATAAATTGTACATTCAGAACCTTTATTCAGAATTTTTCTTCAGATGTGAATAAAATTGCACTCTTTATATAAGCTTACATCTTTGTTAACATGGAATTTCTTTTCATAAAAACAAGCTTAAAATATGTACTGGCACCTGTGAAAATTTCGAACACACAACCAATAACAATGTTTACAAGATGAAATTATTACATTTCAAAAGTGCTAACTTTCAGCTCTAAAATATTCAACACTGCAACTGTTCAAATAAACAACCCTGTGAATTTAGTGGAAACACAAGAGACTGCAGATACTGGAAATACGGAGCAACAGACAAAAAGCTGGAGGAACTCAGCAGGTCAGGCAGCATCCATGGAGGTAAATGGACAGTCGACGTTTTGGGTCGAGACCTTTCAACATACAATTGATTGCTAGTTCATTCTTTAGTTATCTGTGAAGGTGCATTTGTGAAAGGAAGTAAAAGAAATGGACAAAGGCCAATATGTAGCTCACCAGTAATTCGATGGATTCAGTTAGTTAGTCTGCACATGCATTCATGCTGACAAACAGACATAGACATGCCTTAATTCATAAACAAAAAGAAGCACCTAAAAACTGTTAGCAATCAATTAGGTATCTGAGGGAGTGTTGACAGCAATAAGGATTTTCAGAGAAAAACAAAAACATCCAAGACAGTTTGCATGGTCCACTGCTATACACGGTCTGTTTCTTCTGGTTTCTCTTGCACTTATGGACAGGACAGTTATAAAAGACAGTTGGACAGGTACATGGATTAGGAAGGTTAGAAGGTTATGGGCCAAACACTGGCAAATAACATGCATGGACATCTTGGATGGCACGGACCAGTTAGGCTGAAGAGCCTGTTTCCATGCTGTATAACTCTATGACAAGAAAGAAAATAATTTGTTATCTTAACACAATCACTAGAATCGGCCTCTCTCCATTTTAACCTTCCTTGACACTGCTTTATTGCCAAAAGGTGCTTCTCTGAACTTCCCCGCTCCCCCCCCCCCTCCACAATCCACCATTCAATATTTCTTTCTTCCTCCTCCATAAATGTGCTACAATCAAGACTTTGCAGTCTGGCTTCTTCAGAGCTTTAAAAGTATAGGGCCCACTTACCTGCCCTTCCTCCTACAAGCTACAATTCTAGTACTACCTTCACCATTTTCATCTCATCTCCTATTTTTTCCAATCTTAGTAGCATCTTGCACCTGACCGTTCAGTAAGGTTTTCAAGAAATAAATACCGACAGGGATAAGAATAGTTCAGTGGGAATATGGAAAGGATTTTCATGGTAAGATTAAGGATTTGTTTTGATACTTTTGTATAAATCAAGAAAAATAAGATGAAGCCATCAAAGTTTTCAAATCAATATTTCTTGTCAGAGGGACTGGAGCTGCCTACATATATCAGCATCACTTTCAGCTCAACACACACAAAAATCCATCACATATGTGATGTCATCATCAGATTCATGTAAACGCACTCACCCCATCAAGTCTTCCTGCAAAAATATACAAGGAATAAATACATCCTTCAATTCTCTAAGCTTCAAACATGCACTCAAAAGCTAACCGATGACCATGCTGATAAAAAATTAAACTTGTATGTTCAGTTCCATTTGGCACGTAAGCAACAATGATTTTGGATAGGGTAGGAAAAAATGCCTTCTTGAAAAGAAAGGAGCTTTCCATTTCCCCAATCCACCACACCAATTTTCTCCATTTGTTGCTGAATCCTGGGCATTGATCCCTATCACATCTCCCACAGTGGGATGTGTGAAGTGCACACAACTGGCTAACTAAAACATCAACATTTGAAATCCCAAAAATTTAATAGAAAAGTACGTATACATTACATACCCTGCTACAACATCAGACTCCATTTAAAGGATAAATGTACATTTCACTCAGACAGACAGCACAGTAGTGCAACCAGTAAAGCCGCCATTTCGCAGCACCAGAGACCTGGGTTCAACCCTAACCTCTAGTGCCGTCTCTGTGGAGTTTGCACATTCCCCCTGTGACCACATGGACTTTGTCTGTGTGCTCCAGTTTCCTCCCACATCACAGGTTGATAGGTTAATTGGCCACTGTAAATTGCTTCAGCTGGGTAGGTGAGTGGTAGATATTGAGAGTTGAAGAGTATAAAACATGGAATTAATGTAGAATTAGTGTAACTGGTTGGTTGATGGTCAGCATGGACTCAGTGGGCTGAAGGGCCTGCTTCTACACTGTGTGATTCTGTGACTACAAAAAAAAATTGCAAAGAATATGCAGGAGCAATACATGATGTAAACTTGATAAAATTAAAGAAACAAGCAAGAATTTAGGACAAAAGCAGGACAGAACATACTCCTTCCTGTTTCAATTTAGCCCTTGAAATTTGCAGACTGCATCATTCCGCTACCCATGACACACACATGCACAGTTCCACTCACTCATCTCTGAGTGCCACTGTTACGGACTCAGTGAAAGTCCCTTTAAGATAGAGTGTGTGTGTGTATGTGTGTGTGGGGCGTGCTTACGTCAATAGAAGATAAAGGACATAATGACGTTGTTGAAGAAGTCAGAAGAAGAAGGAGAGAGAGAGAGAGAGAGAAAATGGAGAGAGACACCAGCCTGCTAGTTTTCTCTATCGATGGATGAGAAACAATAACTGTGTCTGCCACTGAAATCCATGTATGGAAGTTGGAAGTAATCCGGTGGAGTTCACTTTGTTGCTGACCTGTAGAAGGAAACAGGTACTTGTGTGTGGACGACCACGATTCGGATGCTTTTCGGGGTGAGGAAGTCACTACCGAGTAAACCCTGAAGTGTCGTTTGGGTTCCATCGTGGAACATTTGGATTTCGTATTTACTCTCTCTCTGTTTCTCTACGTCTACGTCTTAAGACAACGGTGGTTGTTGAAGAAGCCCTTGCTCATGTTTCACCTTATGGCTTGCGGAACTGAACTTTAAGAACCATTCCTGAACTGGGAGTTTTGGACTTTGCCACACACACACACGAAGAGTTTAGTTTTGGGGTTAACGTTCAAGGTTTAACATTTTTGAATTCTAACATACTAACATTTTTACTTTTATTTTACTTATTATCATAAATAGTAATTAATAAAATAGTTTTTAACACTGAATCATGCTCAGTGTGGTTCTTTTGTTGCTGGTTCGTGACACCACCTACATTGTTTTCTGGTGAAGCACAAGAACAGAAGAAACAGAGCAGGAGTAGATCATTTGGCCCCTTGGCCTGCTGTACCAGTCAACAAGATATTAGCTGTCCTTTCACCCCAGCCACATTTACATTCCCCAACCCCACCCACATTTACGTGCCCCATCCCCATATCCCTCATTTTCTTTAATATGCAAAAATCCATCAACATGTTTTGAATGCAGTCTGTGACAAGCTTGCACAACCTGATTCAGCATAGAATTCCAACAATTCACCACCCTTTGAGGAAGACATTTCTCCTCATTTCAATCCTAATGCTTCAGTTTTAAATTATATCATTTTCAAGTCCCTCCACGGCCTTGCCTTCTCCCCATCTCCAGATTTTCTTCTGCCCTCCACCCAACCCGCACCCCCGTAGTCTTCTGCACCATGGTGATAGATAGAACATGGAACAGTACAGCACAGTACAGGCCCTTCGGCCCACGATGTTGTGCCAAACAATATGTACACCTCCTCCATGATCAATCTAACCTGTCCCTCCTGCACAGCCCATAATCCTCCATTTTTCTTACTTTCATGTGCCTATCTAAGAGCCTTTTGTTGCTATTGTATCAGCCTCTACCACCACCCCTGGCAGTGCGTTCCAGGCACCCACCACTCTCCATGTATAGAACCTACCTCTGACATCCCACCTGAACATTCCTCCTCTGAGTTTAAACTGATGTCCTCTAGTATTGGCTATAACTGCCCTGGGGAAAAAGATGCTGGCTATCCACTCTATGCCTCTCATAATCTTACACAACTATCAAGTCGCCTCTCATCCTGAATCACTCCAAAGAGAAAAGCCCTAGCTCACTCAACCTATTCTCATAAGACATGTTCTCTAATCCAGCCAGCATCCTGGTAAATCTCCTCTGCACCCTCTCTAAAGCCTCCATATTCTTCCTACAATGAGGCGACCAGAACTGAATGCAATACTCCAAGTGTGGTCTAACCAGAGCTGTATAGAGCTGCAACACTACCTGGCAGCTCTTGAACTCAATCCCCCGACTAATGAAGGCCAGCACACCATACACCTTCTTAACCACTCTATCAACTTGCGTGGCAACTTTGAAGAATCTATGGACTTGGACCCCAAGATCCCTCTGTTCCTGCACACTGTTCAGAATCCTGCCATTAACCTTGTACTCCACCTTCATGTTCGTTCTTCCAAAGTGTATCACTTCACACTTTTCCGGATTGAACTCCATCTGCCACTTCTCCACCCAACTCTGCATCCTGTCTATATCCTGTTGTAACCTACAACAACCTTTTACATTATCCACAACACCTTGAACCTTCGTGTCATCTGCAAACTTACTAACCCATCCCTCCACTTCCTCATCCAAGTCATTCATAAAAATGAAAGAGCAGGGGTCTCAGAACCGATCCCTGCGGAACACCACTCGTCACCGTCCTCCAGGCAGAATATTCTCCCCATCTACTAACACCCTCTATCTTCTGTGGGCAAGCAAATTTTGAACCCACGCAGCCAAGTCTCCATGGATCCCATGCCTCATGACTTTCTGGATGAACCTACCACGGGGAACCCTGTCAAATGCTTTACTAAAGTCCAGAAGCACCACATTCACCGCTCTACCTTCAATTTGTTTTGTCACCTCCTTGAAAAACTCAATTAGGCTTTTGTGAGGCACAACCTGCCCCTCACAAAGCCATGCTGACTATTCCTAATAAGACTATGCTTCTCCAAATGCTTGTAAATCCTGTCCCTAAGAATCCTCTCCAATAGCTTGCCCACCACTGACACAAGACTCACTAGTCTATAATTCCCAGAATTAACCCAATTACCTTTCTTGAACATTTACCACCGTCCAATCCTCTGGTACCACTCCTGTGGCTAAGGAGCATGCAAATATCATAGTCAACACCCCAGCAATCTCTTCCCTCACCTCCCTTAGTAACCTGGAGCATATCCCATCTGGTCCCGGGGACTTATCTATCCTAATATTTTTCAGAAGCTCCAACACTGCCTCTTTCTTAACCTCCACGTGCTCCAGCATTTTATTAGCCTGTTCTACGCTGACCTCACACTCGTCAAAGTCCCTCTCCCTCATGAACACTGAAGCAAAGTATTCATTAAGGACCTCCCCTACCTCCTCCACCTCTGGGCACGTCTCCCCCTTTATCCCTAAGAGGTCCTACCTTCACTCTAGTCATCCTCCTGTTCCGCGCTTGTGTGTAGAATGCCTTGGGGTTTTCCTTTATTCTACTCGCCAAGGTCTTCTCATGTCCCCCAAGTCCCTTCTTAAGCTCCTTCCTGGCTACCTTATAATTCTCAAGAGCCCTGCCTGATATTTGCTTCCTAAAACTTAAGTATGTTTCCTTCTTCCGACGACTAAATGTTTCGCCTCTCTTGTCAACCGTGGTTCCTTTACCCTACGATCTTTTCCCTGTCTCAGTGGGACAAACCTATACAAGTGCTCATCTGGATACTTAAATGTTATTAGTACTTACTTCATCACACACTCAGGCAGTATATTCCAGATTCTACCCACCCTCTGGGTGAAAAGGTTTTTCCCTCAGATGCCCTCTCAGCCTCTTATCCTTTATTGTAAACCTAGGTGCTCTATTTTTAGACATAGATTTAGAGTAAATGTTATGATGGACATGATTTCCCTTGAAAGGGTGCAGAGGAGATTCATCAGGATGTTGTCTGGGGAGAGAGACTGGACAGGCTAAGCTTGTTTTCCTTGGAATGGAGGCATTCAAAATTATGAAGAACATCAATAGAGTTGATAGTAGAAAATTCTTCCCCATAGCAGATGTATCTAAAACTAGAGGACACAGATTTAGGGATTAACTGCTTGATTAATCCTTACCCTTCCAAGTGTTCATTAATTCTGTTGCTCAGAATTTCTTCCAACAACTTCTTTACCAGAGACATTAGACTCATGGACCTGTAATTGCCTGGCTTATCCCTGCTGCCATTCTTGAATGAAAGGTACCACATTTGCAATCCTCCAGTCATCTGGCACCTCAGCTGTAGCCAGCAAAGATTTAAAAATGTCTATCAGGGCCCCAGTAATTTCCTCCTTGCCTCACATTGGAGCCTGGATACATCTTATCAGGCCCTGCAGATTTATTCAACTTTAAGCCCACTATAACATATGATACTTCCTCCTTTTTAATGATCACTTGTTCCCTTTCCCTGACTTCTCCAACTACAATGACCCTCTAATTAATGAATACTGGTGACAAGTATTCATTTAAGATTTCACCCACATCCTCTGGCACCACGCACAGATTATTATCTTGGTCCCAAATGCGCCCTACTCTTTCCCTGGTTACCCTCTTGCTCTTAATATACTTATAAAATGTTTTGGTGTTTTCCTTAATTTTGTCTGCCGGTGATATTTCATGCCTCCTCTTTTCCCTCCTAAATTAAGTACACCCCCTACACTTCCTACATTCCTGAAAGGATTTCCCCATTTTCAGTTTCCAATACCCGTCTTTCTGGGAACTGAAAATGGGGGAATCCCTTCAGGAATGTGGAAGCCAACAGTTAATAATCCACTGACATCCATGGTTCCTTGGTCTTGCTGACCTGCCTTTCAGCCCTGAACTCTCATCATTTCACTTTTGAACATTCTCAAAGTATCACCGGTCCTCCAATTCTGCCCTCTTGATCATTCTAGAATTCAACTGCTCAACATTGCTAGCCAAGCTTTAGCTCCAAAGCACTGGAATTCTCTTCCTAAACCTGTAATTTTCCTTAAATTCAACTTTCTGATTGCCTTTGGTAGTCTTCTAACCTCTCCAGATATAGCTGGCTCAAATTCTATTTTATAGTCCAGAGACATTTTAAAAATGCCACATAATGCATATATTACATACTATGCAAGTTGTTGTTATGAAATAGTAAAACAGAAGCAAATGAAAAATAATGGGAAATTAATAGCAGACTGCAGTCAAAGCACAAAACGGTTTTGTTGAAAATTTTTTTCTAAAAAAAAGAGAACAAACTTTTAATTAGCAATTTAATCTCACAGTCTAATTAGTGGACTTACTGTTACACAAATTACAAAGCCAACTGGGAAAACAGAAAGTAGCACCTCATGGGATGTTCTAAAAGTAATATCGCAAAGACATTAAAGTAATGACATAAGTTCAGGCATGTATTACCTTAATCTAGAGAGTGGGACACTTAATTAGATACCAAGTTTCCAGTACCAGCCCAGCACTAGACTCCAAGGGTTTTTAAGTAAAGAGTGATCTTTCTAGTGCCATGTTCAATTAAAATGATACAACATAATTAAAAGAAACTCCAGCAATTTAAAGTCCACTTTTTGCCTCAATAAACTATTGAAAAAAGTATTTTGAGTAAAGGTTTCAAAACTGAAAACTTCACTGACCTGATGTCTCCTCATATAAGAAAGCTGACCACGTGGTAATCCCAAAAACTAGATGCACCCATTACACAATTCCTATTTCAGGAAGTTAAAGTACTACACACATGAAACAGTACAAAGAGTCTTCAGTGAGAAATGAGAAGCACAGTAAATTTACTGAAAAACATGTATTTATCATGGGTCCTAAAGCATTTGCATAAAGTTAACATAATGTCTTTCACAACCTTCACAGGAGTGTCAACTCAAGACTATATGCACACCTCTGGAGTTGAACCTGAATTTACGAGTGCTACTTTTATCCTACCCAGTTAACATTTCTCAATCTGCAGCACAAAAACATCCCAGAAAAGAGTTAGTTCAATGAATGTCAAATATTAAATTTGAGATAAAAACAGGAAATGTTCAATACACCCAGCAAGTCAGGAAGCACCTATGGAGAAAGAAAGAAATTCAGATCAATGACCTTTCAAGGAATACTGACACCATTTTCTCTCCACAGATGCCACCCGACCTGAGAAGGTCCAGCATTCTGCTTTATTTCAGATTTACAGCATCTGCAGTATTTTACTTTTGTATTCTTGAATCAGAAACATCAGCAAGAATTGTGAACGAGACTGCCAAAGTATATTTAGCAATGGGGTACAATTCCGGGCATAGAGATGCCTGTAGGGGGAATAGTGGTGCTACAGGTAATGCAAATACCTCACAGCTCTAGTGGCCAGAGTTCAATTCTGATCTCCAGTGCTCTCCGTCTGGAGTTTGCACATTCTTCCTGTAACCACATGGGTTCCACGACCACCACCCAACCAAAGTTTGCTGATCAGTAGGTTAACTGCCTTCTGTAAAATTAGCCCTAGTATATGTGGGTGGTAGTAGAATGAAGGGGTGTTAATGGGCATGTGAGATATTACAGGGATAATTGGTTGCCAGATGGCTCCAAGAGCTGGCATAGACTCAAAAGGCCAAATGGACTCTTCACAAGTCGAAAGGAAATGAGAAATAAGAAGGATGCAACTAACACTGTCCACCAAAACCAGTATTATTTATTGCAGACTTCATTTCATATTTTCAAGCAATTTTTATCATAAAATTTTCAGCAGCATTCTATCATAACAACGTTTCCCTGTCCATCGTGCACACTCCCCAAATGTTTCTCGTTGTTAAGTACTTAACCAATTCCTTTTTGAAAGAGGTTATAACCTCAAATTCAAGAGGTACTTGAAAAGAATTCTAATAACCCATGAGAAGATCATCTTCAGTCACCTGGAGATAATACTCGTTTGATGCTCCCTTGTTACCAATTCAGACAATCCTGCTTTTATTCTTTCTAATCTCAAAACCCTAAATTATACTTGACTGTACATTCCAGCAAAACAAAAATGACCAATTTTGTCAGCAAAACCATGTGCAGTCAATCCAGATTCTCCTAAACCCTTGCAGTATTCTTTTCCTGGCTCTAACATCCTTCCTGTTCTGATTCATGCAGTGTGCTCGAACTGAGAACATTAGTCTTGGCTCAGCAGTTGTCCTTTTGAATCAGAATCCAAGATGTTAAATCAAGAACCCAGCTCTGTCACAAGTGCATGTAAAAGTTGCTGTGACACCATTCAAAATGTAGGAAGTTCTCCCTGGTTTCAATACTCAAACCAACATGACAGGATCTGGCTCTTGTTACGTGAATTTGCTGTAAAGTCGTTCATACATTTCTACATATGCACAATCATTTCAAAAGTACAAAGAAAACTGCAGCATCCAGAATCTTCAGGTTATTTCTTTTTTTCTGGACATCTTTTACTAGTTCTACATAGTAAGTTTTCTATTTTTACAGAAAGCAAAAATATAATCCCTTTAATGGATGGCCAATCTGCTCCCAAGAATCAGGTTGACAATTTAAATATTTTATTGAGACTAGCAGCCTCTGATTTAACCTGGTTTGTTGGTTTTACAACTGGTGGGCAGGTCTCCCATCCCTTGGGATAGCAGACAGAGAAGTGGGGAAGCTTCAAGGTAAAGTTGGTGCCTCGATATCACTGCTTATGGGCCAGTTGAAGCAGGAGTCTTTCCCCCAATTCCAACCCCTGCCTTCACCACACCCAGTAAGATACCAAGCTTTTCAATTAGTTTCACGTCTGGGCAGGAAATTCATCAATGATCAAAACTGAGGGAAGAATTAAAAGTGCACATTCTCAGGGCCATGTTTCCAGTCTGAAATTCTGCCTACACAACCCATTCACACCTTGCTCCTTCTGTCCTTAATCATCCCTGTTCAAAGTCAAACCATAGTTTCTACTGGAAACAACTTCAGTGCAAAATAATTTAAAAGATACATTTTCCTGCTCTGTAGCTTTTTTAATCATTTATCAAATGGAGGGAATGCCAGGAAAGGAAGTAATTGGCTTATCAATAAACATTGATAAAAATTTCCAGACTATCAAACAAAGGACATTCACACAGAATGCCAACTATTTGGTTCTCAAAAGACTGTAACCTTGCATTACATTAATTTCAAAAAGGTTAGTAGCATGAAGAATCATTCACTACAGCTGTTAAGCATTGTACATTAGGCACAGTATCCACAAAAGTCTCCTAAATAATCCACTGTAAATTAATTGTTCAATCACTTGCTGAAATGAGGTCAGAATCTTCCAACAAAATACATTAAATATGAAAGAATAAGGGAGAAGAACTGCAAAAGATCAACAGGACAGAGGTTAAGGTATCGGCAATAAACCCATCCATAAATTACAATGAATGATGAATAAATTAACAATACAAATGACTTCAAATATAGCATACTGGTATATTATGATAACTATTTTATCACTCTTCCACCAAGGACAAGAGTCCTGAGCAAATTTTAATGCAGGTCTCAATACAAGACTGCTCAGAAGACAATCATGCTGTAATTGTTCACAAAATTAAATTAATTCAGAGAGATTACTGCTGTAGGAAGTGGAATTGTTTACTCTGGAACAGAAAGAAGTAGATCGGATGTTAAGGTATACTAGTTGGACTACTACATAATGGAATCAGGTAACTAAATTGAAGTTCTCAACAAGCATTGAACCAGAAACAATTTTGTACCAAAGGCATCCAGTGAGTGTTCAAAGAAATACTATCACCACAGGTTATATCATTTGATCCCAGCCACAGTTGCAAGACAACAAGCACTTCTTTTCTCGGAAATACAAAGCCTTTTTTTTGATCTGACAGCTTTAAAAGCAAGTTAACTTTAAATAAATTATAGAGTTGGTGGGTGAGGGAGAGCAGGTCAGCCATCTTGTCACCAATGCTACACAACAGGCTAAGACTGGGAAAGGATAGGGAGAAAAGTACTGAATGAGAGAGCCTTAGAAACAAGGTATGGGATCAAAATATTTTCTATATTTCTGTATATCCAAATATTCTGTTCAATGGATCTTTCCTCTGATTACCATTATGAACAGTGTTTTCCATGTCTGCCAAAGACAACAACAGTCATTGTGCTGCACTGCTTGTAAAGCACTTTGGGATATCAGAGCGACACCGTCAGGCAGAATATAAATGCTATTTCCTCAGGGTAATATTTCTCTACCTTTTGACATTAGACAGATTACAAAACGAGTATACATGATATGTTACAATTTGTGATTACAATTGTAACACGTGCTTAAAATTCACAAAAAATGGCATCATTCACACGAACCTTTGGTTTTGTGTCTCAAGACCCAGAATACAAAGGCAAGAGGTTATATTCAATAGGTTGCAGTCCCAGTGTATTCTATTTTAGATAACATTACAGTAGGGAAAGACAAGCTGCAGGGTAGATAGACTAGCATCATACTGGAGATAAGAAGGTACAATAGCAAAGGCTCAAGGAATTAGGACTTACTCTTCCCCACTGAACAGAAAAGATTAAAGCAGAACTCCACGGAGGGATTTATGCTTCTGAAGGATTATAATCAACTAAATTGTGATATATTATTCACATTGATCAGTGCCAATAGTAACCAAATTGAAGACAGATTAGAAACAAAACTTGGATTTTTTTTATATATACTTTTGAACAGACTGAGTACTGACAGTGTGATGGGGTCTCTCCTGAAAGGCTGTGGTACTTATGCAGGAGTGATTATGTAAACCAAAGATGTTCTCATTGGCAGAGAGATTACAATGGGATATGATTGCTGTTTTAGATTCTTAAGAGGATCAGGCAGTAGAATCAGAGGATGATAGTTTGGAGGGGGCATAGTTCATATTTCAAAACTAATCTTTAGAAGCATTATTTCATGAAGTACGAGGTCAAAAAACAAAATCTGCTTCTTCAGAAGACAGTGGCAATTAGGGCCATGTCATTCAAATGCAAATTAGACATACTTATGTTTTTCTTACACAAATAATTTGACACATGACGTGGAAAATGAGCTTTGCTTGGGAGGAATAAAGCACCTTGGACAATCTCCATCCCCTCATGTCTGGGTCTATTGCAAACTAATGGATGGAGGGATTGGTTAGGTTATCAAAAGCCCTGTCATTGATGCACCATGCTGCAACCGGCATGGTCCTTCCAATTCCAACATCACAAATCACCGCTGAAGCCACAGCTATTCGTTCTAAAATGGAACTGAGTAAATTATTCAAATTGATATGCAGATTGGTATCAGACGCTCTAGCTCCCGTGGAGGTGGTTCACAGACACGGGCTTTAATGAGTGAAAACGGGCTACTTCTGCGCTGCAACCTCCCCACACAACCCATCAGCAGCAGTGCCGGGGCAGCATCCCCGGCGCATGCGCACACCGCTGCACCTGTCCGGGAGCTGCGCAGGCCCAGTAGGGGGGGGGGAAAGCTGGAGCCCGCGCCTGCGCGGTAGCTCCCGCCAGGGGATGCGGAGCCGAAGCCCCGGTGTCGGGGCGCGCTCGGCATCACCGGAGCGGCGACCGAGCCCCGGCGCCGCCCGCTGCCTTCCGAACCCCCCCCCCCCGTCCCCCCTCACCACCTGCCAACGTTGCCAGTCACATAAACATCGCATCCGAGGAGTTAACGGGAAACGTCACAGAAAAAAACACGGGACAAAAAAAATTAAATCACCTCAGTGAAATAAAAGTCTGATTTATTTGTATTTAAATTCAACCGACCTCTCTGCCATCTTCACCTCAGCGCATGTAAGGTTCAGCGACAGCGAGGAAGGGACCCATCCGAGGCGCCGCTCTCCTCAGCCACCGGCTCCAGCATGATTAATATTGGAGCCGCGTTTACAACCGTCCCTACAACAACCTGACGTCAGCGCGCCGCTCCAGGCCCCGCCCGACGTCCAGCGCGCAGCCCTGAGCCCGGACGTCAACACACGTGACACCAAACCGGCCCGTAGGCGCGCAAAGTATTCTGGGAATCGTAGTCCCCCCCCCCCCTCCCCCTCCCCCTCCCCCCCTCCCCCCTCCCCCCCAAGCCGGGATGTCGAAGCAGCGGCGCCCCGGAGCGGAGCGGCGGCTTGAGGGGCGGAGGTAACTGGGTCGGCGGCAGATGGATCAGCGGTACAGGAGTGGGCTGGAGGAGCCGATCGCCCTTCAACTTCTTTTATTTAGCTCATGTCATGGGACGACCAGGGAAGAATTAACGTTGCGGAGGGACCGCCCCGCCCCAGGGACCGTCCCACCCCACCCCACCCCACCCCAGGGACCGTCCCACCCCACCCCACCCCACCCCAGGGACCGTCCCATCCCACCCCACCCCACCCCACCCCAGGGACCGTCCCGTCCCGCCCCGCCCCACCTCACCCCAGGGGCCATCACACCCACCGTCCCATCCCATCCCACCCCACCCCAGGGACCGTCCCATCCCACCCCACCCCACCCCAGGGACCGTCCCATCCCATCCCACCCCACCCCACCCCAGGGACCGTCCCATCCCACCCCACCCCACCCCAGGGACCGTCCCGTCCCGCCCCGCCCCACCTCACCCCAGGGGCCATCACACCCACCGTCCCATCCCATCCCACCCCACCCCAGGGACCGTCCCATCCCACCCCACCCCACCCCAGGGACCGTCCCATCCCATCCCACCCCACCCCACCCCAGGGACCGTCCCATCCCACCCACCCCACCCCAGGGCCCGTCCCGCCCCGCCCCACCTCACCCCAGGGGCCATCACACCCACCGTCCCAGCCCCTCCCACCCCACCCCAGGGACCGTCCCATCCCACCCCACCCCACCCCAGGGACCGTCCCATCCCATCCCACCCCACCCCACCCCAGGGACCGTCCCATCCCACCCCACCCCACCCCAGGGACCGTCCCGTCCCGCCCCGCCCCACCTCACCCCAGGGGCCATCACACCCACCGTCCCATCCCATCCCACCCCACCCCAGGGACCGTCCCATCCCACCCCACCCCACCCCAGGGACCGTCCCATCCCATCCCACCCCACCCCACCCCAGGGACCGTCCCATCCCACCCCACCCCACCCCAGGGACCGTCCCGCCCCGCCCCACCTCACCCCAGGGGCCATCACACCCACCGTCCCATCCTATCCCACCCCACCCCAGGGACCATCACACCCACCGCCCCAGGGACCGTCCCTCCCCACCCCACCCCAGGGACCATCACACCCACCGCCCCAGGGACCATCACACCCACTGCCCCAGGGACCGTCCTCCCCACCCCACCCCCCCCAGGGACCATCACACCCACCGCCCCAGGGACCGTCCCTCCCCACCCCACCCCAGGGACCATCACACCCACCGCCCCAGGGACCATCACACCCACTGCCCCAGGGACCATCCCTCCCCACCCCACCCCACCCCAGGGACCATCACACCCACCCCAGGGACCGTCCCGCCCCGCCCCACCCCACCCCACCCCAGGGACCATCACACCCCAGACACCATCACACTGATGGGGACCATCTCATCCCATTCCGGGGACCATCCCATCCCACCCCACTCCAGGGACCATCACACCCACCTACAGGGACATCCTGTTCCGCCCCACCTACGGGGACCCTCCCACCTCACAGTCATCATTCACCCTCTCCCTCACAGTTGTTTCCAATGATTTCCCTACCACTGATGTTAGGCTCACACGTCTACAGTTACCAGGCTTTTCCTTGCTGCCTTTCTTGAAAAAGGGGAACCACAGTTGCTGTCCTCCATTCTGCCTCAGTGAAGATTTAAAAATCTCAGCCAGAGCTCCAGCAATCTCTTCCCTTGCTTCCTGGGATTAATCCCAACCAGTCCTTGGGATTTATCCACCCTTGAGCCTACTAAAGGCATTGAGTAACCCTTCTTTATTTATGGAGACTTGCACTAGAACTTCACCTCTTTTGCTGTTCTCCAAATACAAAGCCTGCTTTCATTGGGAATACCAATGAAAGGTATTCATTTAGGACCTTGCCTATAACTTCTGGCTCCAGATTGCCCCTCTTGTCCCTAATGGGACCCACTCTTTCCTTGGTTTTTTTTTATGCTTAATATACCTATGAAACACCTTTGGATTTACCTTAATCCTGTCCACCAAATATATTTTGTGACCACTCTTTGCCTTCCTAAGTTCCTTTTTAAGCATCTCCCTGCACATTTTATACTGTTGATGGGACTCTCCATCACTGGTTCCCTATACATGTCATTTCTCTCTCTCTATCTAACCTCTCAATATCCCTTGATCATGCAGGGTTCCCTGGACTTATTACCCTTGGCTTTCACTCTTACAGGAACGTGTTGAACTCTTGTGTTTCCATCTTGCTATTTCTGTTTGAATGCTTCGCAGTATGCAGATGTAGACATACCTGCATGTAGATGTTCCAAGAACCATCTTATTTTAATGAAATTGGCCCTCCTCCAATTTAACTTTATTCCTGGTCTACCCTTATCTTTTTTTCATAACCACTTTGAAATATACAGAGTTATGGTCACTTTCTCCAAAATGCAACCCCACTGACATTCCCTCCAGCTGACTGACCACACTCCCCCAGACAAGGTCCAGTAATGTTCCTTTCCTTGTTGGTCTACCTACATACTGCATCAAAAAACTGTCCCGGACACACTTAAGGTGCCTTGGTTTGAGATGGAATAAACCACAGTTGCAACCATCAGCATCGCCAACTGCATCCAAAACCTGTTGAGGTGCGGATTAAAACCTCCAAAGAAACGGGAATAGTAAATCTCTGGTTGGCAGTGAGACTAAAGTGTCAGTGATCGAGGTACACTGAGATGGCGCCTGTGGTGAAGGGAGAAGAGAAGGAATGTTTTGTGGTGTAGAGAGCCACACTATTATTCCATTACTGGCAATGCACTTATTGTCTGTTTGTGTTTGCACTGAGAAGATGGTGGGTCCATCTTGAGTGGCTGTGGTTCTTGCAGTGTTGGTGCTCCACAATTATAAAATCATGAGGGGCATAGATAGGGTGAATGCAGACAGTCTTTTTCCCAGGGAAAAGGAACTAAAAACAGGGCCTAAGGTGAGAGGGGAAAGATTTAAAAGGGACCTGAGGGGCAACTTTTTCACCCAGAGGGTGGTCAGTATATGGAATGAGCTGCTAGAGGAAGTGGTTGACATTAACAACATTTAAAAGGCACTTGGACAGGTACATGGATAGGAAAGGTTTAGAGGGATATGGGCCAAACACGGGCAAATGGGACTAACTTAGATGAGAATCTTGGTCAGCATGGACTACATCAATGCACTTTGTACTTACTCAATGTAACTGCACTGTGTAATGAATTGACCTGTACGATCAGTTTGTAAGACAAGCTTTTCAGTGTACCTCGGTACAAGTGACAATAATAAACCAATACCAATACCAGTTGGGCCGAAGAGCCTGTTTCCGTGCTGTATAACTCTCTGACCCTGATTCCGATAAGTGGTAACTCCAGGAATTTTACTGATGGGGGAATGTTAATCTGTATCCAAATGAGATGATCTGTGTCTTGCAAAACCAAGTTCTTTTGCAAGATGTGATCTTAATTCTATGACATTGTTGTGTATGCCTTGGTGATAGATGTCCATGGAGGATGTTGTTAAAGTGAGCTTGGTGAGTTGTCCTGCCTCATCTTGTACCCATTTGGATAATTACATTACAAAATCAGCCAAATGGCAATGAGAGGAAGGAGTACTTCATCTGCTTATTTTACAATGGACCCAGGAAATCTGATGAAAAGAACAAAAATACTGAGGAGGTCAGGAGCATCTGTGGAGAGAAAAATATGGCTTACGTCACAGGTCAATGATATCTCATGTTAGAAATAAACTAAAGTGCAGAGAAGGTGGTGGGGAGACAACAAAGAAGACCTGAGGCTTCAGCTGCCTGTGAAGGATTGGGAAACCACATTAAAGTGTAGAAAAATAAACAAGTAACCTTTCGAAATTAATATCTTATTTACAAGTATTATGAAATGTAAAACAGAAGTTGCTGGAAACACACAGTTGGTCAGGCAGCGTCTGTGAAGAGAGAAACAAGTGAATAATAAGTGTTAACTTAGAGAGCAGTAGTGGGGAGAATGTCTGTGATAGGATGGAGACCAGGGTTGTTGCATCATTTTTCCAGTTCTAATGAAGGATCATTGAACTGAAATGTTACCTCTTTCTCTTCAGATGCTGCCTGACCTGCTGAATACTTCCAGCTCTTTGTTTTTATTTCAGATTTCCAGCATCTGTAGTTTTTTGGTGAAAAATAAACATGAAAAGAGGTCCAATCGTGGCTCTTAAGAGAGGTTAGAGATGGTATTAGTTTCAAGATGCTGACAGAGTTGTCAACGTGAGCAGTAAGGCCAAGGATTGGGAAAACTTCACAGTTCTACAAAGGAGAATCAAAACATTGATAAGGAAAAATAGCAAGTGAGATTTGGCTAGTAGGAATCATCAAAACAGACACGTGAAAAGAAAATGATTAGCAAAAATTATTGTGTGCCCTTTACAAAATGATGCAAGAGAAATTATACAGGGAAGAGGAATTAAATAGATATTTTGTACCTGTCCTTATGGAAGAGGACATGGAAAATCCTCTTGGAAACAATGGAGAGGATTAGTCTTGAGTGAAGGGGAGCTCAAATAAATTAGCATTTGTAAAAACCTAGTATTGGAGAACTTAATGGGACTGACAAATCTCCAGGACCTTATGATGCATTAGAGGAGCTGGCACTGAAACCATTGCTGCAACTGTGAGCCAGTAGCTCCACGAACTGGGGACACAAGAGACTGCATGATGCTGGAATCTGGAACAAAAAAAACAAGCTGCTGGAGTTTATTCCTTGCAAGGACTTTATTCCTTGGAGCGTAGAAGAATGAGTGGAGATTTGATAGAGGTTTACAAAATTATGAGGGGTATGGGCAGAGTAAATGCGAGTAGGCTCTTTCCACCTAGATTAGGAGAGATAAGGACGAGAGGACATGGCTTTAGGGTGAAAGGGGAAAGATTTAGGGGGAACATTAGGGGGATCTTCTTCACTCAGAGTGGTGGGAGTGTGGAACGGGCTGCCCTCTGATGTGGTAAATGTGGGCTCACTCATAAGCTTTAAGAATAAATTAGATACATGGACAGGAGAGGTCTGGAGGATTATGGACTGGGTGCAGATAAATAGGACTAGCGGAATAAAATTTCAGCACAGACTAGAAGGGCTGAATGGCCTGTTTTCTGTGCTGTAGTGTTCTATGGTTCTAGAAGCTCGGCAAGTCAGGCAGCATCTGTGGAGGGAAACGGACAGTCAACATTTTGGGTCACAGTTGTACCACACAGAAAAAGGCCCTTCAGCCCACACTTGTCCATGCCGACCAAGATGTACATTCAAGCTAAACCCATTTCCCAGCACTTGGCCCATATCCTTCTAAACTCTTGCCATCCAAATGTCCACATACTTCTTAAATGTATCTAATGTACCGGCCTCAACGTACCCCTTCATCTGGACCCGAAATGTCGATTGTCCATTTCCCCCACAGATGCTGCCTGATCCACTGAGCTCCTCCAGCAGTTTGTTTTAGCTTCACTAACTGCACCACTCTGCCACCTCTGCTCTGCACCTGAGCTCAGGGTCCCTCCCGTAGAGCAGTGTTCTGCAAAAGGATCACCTATTCCAATGTTAGGTCCCCCCATGTAGAGACCACGTTGCAAGTAGAGAATACAATTTATTAAACTGAAAGAGTTAATTGGTGCAACACACAAATGTTGGGAAAACTCAGCAAGTCAGGCAGCATCTATGGATGGAAAAATGGTGCACAGGGTAAGTAATTGGTTCATTATTGTCACATGTACTGAGATACAGTGAAAAGCTTTGTTTTGCATGCCATCCAGACAGATCATTCCAAACATAAGTACATCAAGATAGTACAAAGGGAAAAGCAATAACAGAATGCAGGATATGTTACAGTTACAGAGAATGTGCAGTGCAGGTAGACAAATAAGGTGCAAAGGCCAAGATGAGGTAGATTGTAAGGTCAAGTGTTCATCCTTATCGTACAAGAGGTCCATTCAATAGCCTTATAACAGGATAGAAACTGTCCTTGAGCTTAGTGGTACATGTTTTCAAGCTTTTGTATCTTCTGCCCAGTGGAAGGCGGGAGAAGAGACAATGACTGGGGTGGGAGGAGTCTTTGATTATGTTAGCTGCTTTCCCAAGTGTAGACAGTCAGTGGAGGGGAGGCTGGTGTCTGTGATGTGCTGAGCTGTGTCCACAACTCTCTGCAGTTTCATGTGATCTTGGGCAGAGCAGTGGCTGTACCAAACCACAATGCATCAGGATAGGATGCTTTCTATAAGTAAACAGCTGCTTCACCTGGAAAAAAAAGTGTTTCATGCCTTGATAATGAACAGGGAAAGGGTTGTATCTGCTAGGGTTGCACAGTATGATGCTATGGAACGGGGGATTTTGATGAGTGGAGTGGATCAGTGTCCCTCAGGGAGCAATCCTTCTGGACAGTTGAAAGGGTAGCAGAAAGTGTGTTTAGTTAAGGCATCATGTTCAATATGGAGACAGAAGAGACTGCAGATGCTGGAATCTGGAGCAGCACACAAAATGCTGGAGGAACTCAGCGGGTCAGGCAGCATCTGTGGAGGGAAGTTGACAGTCAACGTTTCAGTCCCGATGAAGGGTCTCGACCCGAAACGTCAACTGTCCATTTCCCTCCACAGATACTGCCTGATCCGTCGAGTTCCTCCAGTGTTTTGTGTGTTGATCATGTTAAATATGTTGGATGTTATCAAGGATTAAACATTGCACACAGGACCTAGAGGTGTGGAAGGTTAGGACAAAGGGAATCTTACCCGCCCCAGGAGAGAGGACCAGAGAGCAGAATGTGGGAACTGGGATGGGCATGGAAGAGGAATCTGTCAGCAGTGGATCTACTTCCTTTGATGGCTTGGAATTGATGAAGGACATCGACCTGGAACTCCCTTCTCTTTGTGCAGTGCCATGGAATCTTAGGCATCTAGGCTGACCACTTCCTGGCACTCAATTTCTTCATTGCTGCTGTGATTTCGGTGGGCAAGTTTATGGTATTGCTGTGAGTGAGAAAACAGATTCGATGGGTCTCAAAAGCAAGGACTCTGAACACAGTTTGACAGTAGAGGATTTATTTACAAAAGACGAGTGTGGGAAAGTGGTAACGGGAATAACACACACACACGCGCGCGCGCACAGTTTATAGCGAGCGTGGGAAAATCGCACTGGGGATAAAATACACATACACCTACACAACGAACTAGGTACATACAATCAAGGAAAAACAATACGATGCCCGCCACCCCTTGACTCAGTACAGGCACGGCTCTATGCTACTAGGGACACTAACTAAAACGCTCCCAACCCTTTAACAGTGCACACCTCACCAACGATTTTTCCAGCGCCGTTCCATGGTACTCGGCCTGGAGTGAAGCAGGTTGATCCCTCGAAGATGGCAAAGAGAGAGAGCCAAGCACACGTGGTGCCGTTTATAGTGCTGGAGGGCTGGGGGGTCCAGCCCAGGTAATTTACAGGGGGCCAATGGCTCGGTGCCAGCAAGGACTAATCGATTACAAAGGCCAACGGCCCAAGGCCAAGTACAAAGGTACTTAAAGGGGCCAATGGTCAGGTGTGCGCTGATGGGTGGGCTGGGGCGGGGCCAAACCTTGATTTGCAGTGGTGTGTCTTCCGACCAGGTAGTGGGCAGTGCTGTCACGTGACAGCCACAACCCTCCACAATACACATGGTTACTGCTCCAATGGGCAAGTTCATGTGTTAGAGTCATAGAGCTATACAGCATGGAAACAGGCCCTTCAGCCCACCTCCTCTATGCTGATCAAGGTGCCTACCTGAGCTAGTCGTGGTTATAATGGGCAGCTTTATGAGTTATGATTATGAGGGGAAAATTCATGGGTTATGGTTATGATGGCAAATTCATGGGTTATAACCAGCAACTTTGTTGTTCTGGACAGACTCACACTGTCAGGGTTACCAGGGCAAGTTTGCAAGCTCAGGGTTACAGTGGGCAAGTTCCTAATGTTATGGGTTATGTTGAACATGTAATATTCACATCTGGCAACACCCTTTACAATGAAGGGTGACCGAAGCCAGGACAGAGGACAAACTTGGCTGGAGACCATGCTGGGGAAATTGTAGGCTCCATAGTTCTGGGAAGGAGCTGGAGTCAGGTGAAAGATTCGTTATTTGAACACTTCATATGGTGATTTGTATCTTCTGGAGCACAGTCTTTAAAATGACAATCAGGCTGCTTAGGAGGGAAATCAGGAAGAAGTTTTTAACACAAAAGACAGTAGAAGTCTGGACTTGGGCTCAGATGGGTCCTTGGATGCAAGGGGACAATTGGAGCTTTCAGCGTGGAGACTGCAGGAGCTAGGCTGGTAATGTTATCAGGGGAAATGGAGTTGAAGCACAGATCTGCCACAATCTGTTTGAATCATAGAATAGGCTGAAGGGGCTGTTATCACCCTCCGATGACCTGCTGCATCTGAAGACAGTGCCCCTTCGTGTGTGGCGGCGGGGTGGGGGGGGTTCCATCGCAGCGCAAGTCTGCCACTGCTTCAACGGGCAGTCATTTCTCAGTGACTGGGTCCAATGTTGCAGAAGCATATCCTGGTTCAAACCCGGTCCAACATTTGCAAGGACACATTTACAAGGCCCTGTCTGAATCTTACTTCAACGCCCTGACCCAGACCTAACCATACCATTGTAGCGTCACGGTGTCGTACAGCACAGAAACAGGCCTTTCTGCCCACCATGTCCATGCTGACTATCAAGTAGCCAGCTACACTAATCCCAAATTATGATCACTGTTCTCTGCTTGTACCACTGCCATGATCCACCTACCCAGTGGGAGCCTACTGAGTGTGTGTGTGTGCTGTCATATCTAATTATTCTCAGTCCCTTTCCAACCAGGGAATGCAGCTTTACATTTTGATTAGTTGGAACAATTGCTGGAGCCGGAGTTTGCCAGTAATAAACTGGAAATTAGCTCTTTATAAGCTTTTAATGATGTTGTCAGGATCATTATCCTTCTCCCGTGTACATAGCCATGCCCCCAACAGCGCAGAGCAGGCCGACAACTGAGGTCGGCACTGACAGACACCACAACCTCAAAATGCTTCCCATTCAGACTGTAGACCAGCGTTTGGTATTAAAAGTCTGCATATGATTAAAAATAACAAATTCAGCCCAGTGAACTGAGGCATGAATCTCATTCTAAGATTAGACAGGGCTTGAAGTTTGCTGTCAACGATAAGAGTAATTGGGTGAGATTTTGTAGATTTGGTTTTAAAATTCTCAGCCTTTCCAATTTTTTTGTGCTTCCCTCCCTGATCCGATAACCATCCCAGCCCTGTAATCTGCTTCCCTCTGAACTCCTTCAATTCCAGGCTCTTGCATATTCCTGATTTCCTTCTCCCCATCATTGGTGGCCAAGCTTTCAGCTGCCAAGGCCCTAAACCTCTTCAACTCTCAGCCCTTCTTTAAGCCACCTCCATCACGGGCACAGCCCTCCCCACCATCGAGGACATCTTCAAGAGGCGGTGCCTCAAGAAGGCGGCATCCATCACTAGGGACCCTCACCCTCCGGGACATGCCCTCTTCTCGTTACTACCATCGGGGAGGCGGTACAGGAGCCTGAAGACCCACACTCAGTGATTCAAGAACAGCTGCTTCCCCTCCACCATCAGATTTCTGAACGGCCCATGAACCCACTACCTCATTATTCCTTTTTTTTTGCACGATTTAGTTTTGTAATTTATAGTAATTTTATGTCTTTGCACTATACTGCTGCCGCAAAACAACAAATTTCACGTCATCTAAGTCAGTGGTAATAAGCCTGATTCTGACATTCAAAGAGAGTCGTAGAGTCATACAGCACGGAAAGAGGCCCTTCAGCCCCTTCAGTCAGTGCCAACCATCAACTGTCCGTTTACACTAACCCCATTTTACTGCCTGCCCCTCTTCTGGGGTTACATTCGTGCCCGTGTGTCCCTGGAGAAGGAGCACACAGTATCCACGGGTACAACGGGGGATTTCCGGGACCGATGGGCACCTCAGAGGCTTGAGTGCATTCTGGATAGCGATGACCGTGTTATAATTTGAAACCATAAATAGTGTGTATCGTGAAGTACTGTAATATTGTATTAATGTGATTCTGTAATCACTGAATAAACCACCTTTGGAAAAGGAAAAAAAAAATTTTACTCTCCCCACATTCCCGTCAACTCCCCCCAGCTTCGACCCCTCTCCTACATACTAGGGGTGACTTACAGCGGTCACTTAACCCGCCAACCCACAGGTCTTGGGAATGTGGGAGGAAACCAGAGCACCCGGAGGAAACCCACGCAGACACGGGGAGAGTGTACAAACTCCTTACAGACAGCGGCAGGAATTGAACCCGGGTCGCTGGCGCTGTAAAACGTTACGCTAACCGCTACACTAGTTGTCCTAATATTTCTTCACGCACTTTGTTGTCAAATTCCATTCAGTAATGCCCCTGTGAAGCTTCAGACAGATTAAACAGCGTCAATGAAATGGCAAGATAAGTTTCAATCGATGCACCCTTGTACATGTAGGGGAAAGAAATGAATTGGAAGGGATAAAGCTTCAGCAGTTCCTGTACGGTACTGATCAAGAGGCAACCTCTGAGAGTGGGGCTGCACTGTAACCAGCCACAGGGTCTCCTGGACCACGTTACAGAAGTGCAGTGAAGCAATGCACAGCAGCTTCGAGTCAGGGTAATACAGCATGGAAACAGGCCCTTTGGTCCAACCCATCCATGTTGACCCAGATGTCTACCTGAGCTAGTCCCATTTGCCCGCATTTGGCCCATATCCCTCTAAACCCCTCCTATCCATGTACCTGTCCAAATGTCTTTTCAATGTTGTAACCATACCCGTCTCGACCACTTCCTCTGGCAGCTCGTTCCATATACCCACCTTCCTGTGTGAAAGACATGACCCTCAGATCCCCTGTAAATCTTTCCCCTCTCATCTTAAAACTATGCCCTCTATAGTCTTTAGACCCTTTAGACTCCCATATCCCGGGGAGAAGGTCACCCCTCAGCCTCCTCCATTCCAGGGAAAACAGCCCCCGCCTATTCAATCTCTCCTCATAATACAAGCCCTCCAGTCCTGGTAACATCCTCATGAATCTTTACAGCACTCCTTCCAGCTTAATGACTACCTTCCTATAGCTGGGTGACCAGAACTGCACACAGTGCTCCAAGTGTGGTCTCACCAATGTCTTGTACAGCTGCAACACGACGTCCCGACATAGCTGCCCACAGAGTGAGCTTCAATCTTCAGCCCAGTGATAACAAACCAGAGGTCAAGGATGAAGGTCTTCGTTCCGTTGATCTATTTATGGGCTTTCAAGTGGCTTACGAGTCAAATCTTGGCTCTGAAAGTTCTTCTGCATTCAGGACAGGTAGTTCCAGATGGCAGATCGGGCTTTGGGTGTTGCTGCCTCTCTTTCCTTTTCCTCTAATTCTGCACATCTGTCAGCTTCGAAAGTTGCTGTTCCTCCTCGGATGATGGTTTGCCAGAGTTTCCTGTCCTTGGCATTGGTTTCCCAATAAACCAGTGACCATTTCCTCTTTCAATCTCTTCAACTACTATTTCTTACACTCTTCTGCTCTGTGCATTCGGTGCTCCAAGTGTTCCAAGAGGGAAAATGCTGTTCCTCCAGTTTGCGCTTGGAATTCTCCTGGCAGTGGAGGAGGCCGAGGTCTGACCTATCAGTGATAGTGTGGGAGGGGGAGTTGAAGTGACTGGCAACAGGGAAATGGAGATCGCGGTTACGGACGGAGCGCAGGTGTTCTGCGAAACGGTTAACTGGTCTGCGTTTGGTCTCACCAATGTAGAGGAGGCCACACTTCCTGAAGAAGGGTCCTGACCCGAAACACTGCCTGCTTTTCTCCACGGATGCTGCCTGGCCTGCTGAGTTCCTTCAGCATCATCAGTCCTTCGTTTCTCTCGCATGAACATTGAATTCTCCCACTTTAAGTAATTCCCACAACCCCCCCCCCCCACACCTACCCCCAACCATGCCTCTTTTTTTCCCTTTCCTAGCCTCTTTCTTTTCTACCCCCCTTTTTTATCCTCTGACCCATCCCCCAGTGGATCTGCTCTCCCCTCCCCCACACCTGCCTGTCACTATCTCTTACCTGCATCTACCTGTCACCTCCCTGTGCCCACCCCACCTCCCCTCTTTTGTCCACCTATCACTGCTCTACTTTCCCCTCCTATATATTGGGTTTCCCCTTTTCCTATCTTCAGTCCTGAAGAAGGGTCCTGACCCGAAACGTTGACCGCCTGCTTTTCTCCACGGATGCTGCCTGGCCTGCTGAGTTCCTCCAGCTTCATCGTGTTTTTCATCTAGATTCCAGCATCTGCAGTCCTTTGTTTCTCGACTATATGAATGCAAATTGATGTAGGCAGGTTCCATTATGGCCTTCAAGAAGGAACTGGATAAGTACCCGGTGAAGATAAAAATGTCATGGTTATGGAGAAGGGATGAGGGGATGGAACTAGTTAGTTGTTCTGCTACTGTCCACAGCCTCAGTGATATCCTGACTTGAGAGCTATGGCCAATCATCTCTCTGCATCCACCCCACAACATTTCTACAACTAAACCTCTTGATCACAGGGTAACAGCAATCCTATCTGGATGTATCACGGCTTGGCATGGCAACTGCTCTGCCCAGGACTGCAAGAAACTGCAGAGAGTCGTGGACACAGCCCAGCACGTCATGGCCACCAGCCTCCCCTTCTTGGACTCTCGTCTTTACCTCTCACTGCCTTGGTGAAGCAGCCAGCATAATCAAAGGCCCCACCCGCCCGGGTCACTCTCCCTTCTCTCCTCTTCCATCAGGTAGAAGATACAGGAGCCTGAGGGCACGTACCACCAGACTTAAGGACAGCTTCTACCCCACTGTGATAAGACTATTGAACAGTTCCCTTATATGATGAGATGGACTCTGACCTCACGATCTACCTTGTGACCTTGCACCTTATTGCACCACATTTTCTCTGTAGCTGTGACATTTTACTCTGTACTGTTATTGTTTTTACCTGTACTACATCAATGCACTCTGTACTGACTCAATGTAACTGCACTGTGTAATGAATTGATCTGTATGATTGGTATGCAAGACAAGTTTTTCACTGTACCTCGGTACAAGTGACAATAATAAACCAATACCAATACCGATATAAAATCCTGATCTAACCTTCATATAACTCAAAGTCATTCCTAGCAAGATATTCTTCAAGCTGGTTTTAAAAGAAATTAACGGGTTGTTAACTGTACAGCTGAGACGCTGTTGCATGTATTTGTGATTTTCAGTGGAAACAGTAGTCTCGGAATTGGGTTTCACCCATATTCGGTGTGCTGCCATGGAGATGAAGTTGCCATGGTGATGAGAGAAACTGACGAGGGGAGCAGGGAGAATGGGAAGTGGGGAGGGGTGAGGGGGAGGGTTAAATATCACAGTGAGGTGTGATGAGGCTTCCCACACTGGGGGAGCTCTCTGCCACATTGGATGCTATGCCATGGGCCACTGCCACTGTGACCATGGGGAGTAGGGTCTCTCACTGACGGCGACAGATATCACTGCTGTCCTGCAATAGGACAGCACAAGTAAGTCAATATCAAGGGGTCAACCAATACCAGCAGGAAGCTGATCTACGGGCTGTTCCCAGGGACACACACAGACAGACATCAACTGCTGCTGGAAGATCATCAACTCGGTGAAAAACACCCTTTGGTCTGCCCGAAACTTGCTGGTCTCCCAGCACTGGGAGATGTCCGTAGGGGAAAGCTGCTGACTGGCACATTCCAGGCTACAGGAGTACGTGCTGAGGGACGCACTGAAGTTGGGTGCAGCCAATGCAAGGGCTCAGTGGGGAAGGACTACAGTTTAGGGTTCTTCTGCCACTGGAGAGGGAGGGGCAGGGTCAGGCAAGGAAGCCCCTTAAATATTGTAAACACGAGATTGGGGTAACACCCCAGGGAGCCACACAAGTGGTATCGGTGCTGTGTTTTTTTTTAAATTTTATATAAAAAGGTAACACCAATGATTGATCCGTACACGAATGTAAAGGTTTGCACTGTTTTATTATTGTATATAGTTTATCTTTTATTATGAATAAAGTTTATTTTGGTTAAAAAAAATACCAGCAGGAAGCCATTTAGTTCACATACTGCTCCCAATGCACTCATTGCTTTACTGTGAATGGTGGCATGGCACAAACATTTTGACCCAGTTTCTGTCAGTAAGTCAGAAACAAGCACAGCGTGTGTTGATGATTTCATCACCTTCGTGCGATACAAGGGGGAACCGACACCAGGTCCGGGTGAGCTGTGACGGGAACTCACCGAGTTACACAGCACATAGACAGGTGCTTCATCCCACTGTGTCCGTGCCAACTATCAAGTACCCACCAGTACTAATCCCATCTCTATGCCTTGGCAAGCCAAGTCCAAGTGCGTTCAGATGCTTCTTCGATGTTGTGAGAGTCTCTGCCTCCATCAACAACTCAAGCAGTGTGTTCCAGATTCCAAACAACCTCCGGGTGGAAAAAAAACTCCTCAGATCCCCTCTAAAGCGCTTCCCCTTGCCCTAAACCTGTGCCTCCTAGTTTTAGATACCTCTGCAAAGGGGGAAAGTTTCTATAATCAACCCTTTCAATGTCCCTTACAATTTGTATACCACTGTCAGGTCCCCCTCAGCCTCCTACTGTCACAATGTCACACAAAGAGCAAGATCACAGAGAACCCAAATGCAGAACACTGGAACAAGACCAGAATCAGGGTGCTACCTCGGGACCTAACGCAGAACAGCGAACAGGAGGAATCTTGCCTCAGGACTCTGAGACGGGAGTCCCAACACAGAAACAGGGTTTTCTAGGAGAAACAGCAAAACTGGGACTGCTCTATAGAGTTAATGGCTCTAAGCAGCCAGGAGCCAAAGTATACCCAGAGATAGACCAATAATCTGGCAACCAGTGTTTGTGAAACCAGGGTTCTTATACTAGTCTCCTGATGGAACTCCGGTGTGTGTAATTAGGCAGATAGTAGTGCATGGAAACCATGTGCTGCACAACAAGGCACCATCAATGGGGATAAGGGGCAGAACCGAGAACCAGCTCTCAGAACCATGACAACTACAGCCCAGCAAAACCAAACCCAGTCTCTCTTCAACAACACACACAAAATGCTGGAGGAACTCAGCAGTTCAGGCAGCATCCATGGAGGGAAATGAACGTGAGGAAATGAGCATCCCTCCATGGATGCTGTCTGACCTGCTGAGTTCCTCCAGCATTTTGTGTGGGTGGCCTCAGATTTCCAGCATCTGCAGTCTCTTGTGTCTCCGGTCTCTCTTCATAACTGAACTGCTCCATCCCAGGCAATATCCTGGGTTGAGGGAGGGACAGGAATGGGTGATCGATGTACCAGGGTTTCGAAGTTTTAGGAAGAATAGAGAGGGGGGTAAAAGAGGGGGGAGGAGTTGCAATACTAATTAGAGATAATGGAGCTTCACTCCGGGGAGACATAATAGAGGCCTTGGATACAGAGTCTATAATGGGTAGAACTCAGGAATAGGAAGGGTGTAATCACTCTCTTGGGGGTATACTACAGACCTCCCAATAGCCACTGGGGCATTGAGGAAAGGATATGCAAACAGATTAGGGAAATGTGTAAAAATTACAGGGTTGTGGTCATGGAAGACTTCAACTTCCCGAATATAGACTGAGACCTTTTTAGTGCAAGGGAGTTAGATGGGGCAGAATTTGTTAGCTGTATCCAGGAGGGGTTCTTAAATCAATATGTTGACAGTCCAACAAGGGGAGAGGCTATTCTGGACCTGGTGTTGGATAATGAGCCTGGCCAGGTGACTCACCTATCAGTGGGTGAGCAATTGGGGAACAGTGACCACAGCTCATTAACTTCAGGATAGCTATAGATAAGGATAGGTATGGGGCTAGCGGGAGGGTTTTAAATTGGAGCAGGGCTAATTAAGAAGGCATAAGGCAGGAACTAGGTAGAGTAAACTGGGAAAACCTTTTTGCTGCTCGTCCACATCGAAATTGTGTAAAGTGTTTAAGGATCAAATACATAGGGTACTGGACAGGTCTGTCCCTATTAGAAGGAAGGACACGAACAGCAAAATAAAGGAACCTTGGTTGTCCAGAGAAGTGATGAACTTAGCCAAGAAGGAAAAGGACAAGTATGTAGAGCTTCAGAAGTTAGGATCAGACAGAGCACGTGAGGACTATAGAGAAGCTAGAAATGAACTCAAGAAAGGAATTAGGAAAGCCAGGAGGGGCCATGAAAAGTCCTTAGCAAGTAGGATTGAGGAGAATCCAAAGGCATTCTATACCTACGTCAGGAATAAGAGGATAACGAGGGAGAGCGTAGGACCACGTAAGGATAAAGAAGGGAATCTATGTTTGGATGCAGAGGATGTGGGTGAGGTTCTGAACGAGTACTTCTCTTCAGGATTTACCCAGGAAAGGGACATGCAGGACGC
Organism: Pristis pectinata; assembly: GCF_009764475.1. Taxonomy (NCBI): domain Eukaryota; kingdom Metazoa; phylum Chordata; class Chondrichthyes; order Rhinopristiformes; family Pristidae; genus Pristis; species Pristis pectinata. The sequence goes on along the minus strand of NC_067409.1, from coordinate 5,231,065 downwards.
AGAAATTGGAACTGAGGGCGGATACAGGTTAGGGCATTTAGAGGTCAAGGAGGAGGTAGTGTTAGGTCTCCTAAACAGTATTAAGGTGAATAAGTCCCTGGGGCCCAATGGGATATACCCCAGGTTACTGAGGGAGGTGAGAAAGGAAATTGCTGGGGCATTGACTAGTATCTTTGTGTCCTCTTTGACCATGGGTGAGGTCCCGGAGGACTGGCGAGTGGCTAATGTTGTTCCTCTATTTAAGAAAGGAACAAGGGAACTCTAGACCGGTGAGTCTCACGTCAGTTGTAGAGAAATTGCTGGAGAAAATTCTTCGAGATGGGATATACAAGCATCTGGAATCCAATGGCTTGATTAGGGAAAACCAGCATGGCTTTGTGCAGGGGTACTCGTGCAGGATACCCTAAAGGTTAACCACCAGGTCAGATCGGTGGTAAGGAAAGCAAATGCTATGTTGGCATTCATTTCGAGAGGTATAAAGTATAAAAGTAAGGAAGTGTTGATGAGGCTCTATGGGGCACTGGTGAGGCCTCATTTGGAATACTGTGCGCAGTTTTGGGCCCCTTATCTTAGGAAGGATATACTGATGTTGGAGAGGGTTCAGAGGAGATTTACGAGGATGATTCCTGGAAATGAAAGGGCTGACATATGATGAGTGCTTGTCGGCTCTTGGACTGTACTCACTGGAGTGCAGAAGAATGAGAGGGGACCTCATAGAAACATTTAGAATGTTGAAAGGACTGGACAGAATAGATGTGGTTAAGCTGTTTCCCTTGGTGGGTGAGTCCAGGACTAGAGGGCACAGTCTTAGAATTAGAGGGTACCAGTTTGAAACAGAAATGAAGAGAAATTTCTTTAGCCAGAGGGTAGTGAAATTATGGAATTCTTTGCCACATACAGCAGTGGAGGCCCGATCATTGGGGGCGTTTAAGGAGGAGATTGATAGATATCTAATTAGTCAAGGTATCAAGGGATATGGGGATAAGGCTGGGAATTGGAGCTAGATAGGCTAGTTTAGCTCATGGAGCAGACTCGATGGGCCGAATGGCCTACTCCTGCTCCTTTGTCTTGTGATCTTGTGAAGTCATGTCTTACTAACTGAGTTTTTTGACAAGGTGATGAGAGAGATTGATGAAGGTCGAGCTGTGAATGTCATCTATATGGACTGTGAAGGTCAAGCTGTGAATGTCATCATCATCGGTTAATCAAGAAAGTTCGGATGCATGGGGTCATTGGAGAATTGGCTGTGTGGATCCAGAACTGGCTTGCCCGTAGAGGGTGGTGGTTGAAGGGACTTATTCGGGCTGGAGGCCTGTGAGTAGTGGTGTTCCGCAGGGATCTGTACTGGGGCCTCTGCTGTTTGTGATGTACATAAATGATCTGGATGAGTATGTTGATGGATGGGTTAGTAAGTTTTTAGATGATACCAAGATTGGTGGCGTCGTGAATAGTGTAGAAGACTGGTGATGGATACAGAGCGATATAGATCAGCTGCAGGTGTGGGCAGAGAAATGGCAGATGGAGTTTAACCAGGGTAAATGTGAGGTGTTGCACCTTGGTAGGACTAATGTCAAGAGGCAGTACACTTGAAAGGGCAAGACCCTTAACAGAGCAGAGAGACCTTGGGGTGCAAATCCATGGCTCGCTGAAAGTGGCTACACAGGTAGACAGGGTGGTTAAGAAGGCTTATGGAATGCTTGCATTTATTAATCGGGGTATTGAGTATAGGGGTCAAGAAGTTATGATGCATCTCTATAGAACTCTGGTTAGGCTGCATTTAGAGTATTACGTACAATTCTGGTCACCTCACTTATAGGAAGGATGTCGAGGCTTTAGAGAGGGTGCAGAGGAGGTTTACTAGGACGCTGCCTGGATTAGAGGGCATGTGCTATCAGGAGAGGCTGGACAAACTTGGGATCTTTTCTCTGGAGCGGCAGAGGCTGAGGGGTGATCTGTTGGAGGTATATAAATTATGAGGGGCATAGATAGGGAGGACAAGCAATATCTTTTTCCCGTTATTGAGCAATCCAATACCAGAGGGCATGCATTTAAGGTGAGAGGGGGTAGGTTCAGAACAGGCGTGAGGGGTAAGTTTTTCACTGAGAGAGCGGTGGATGCCTGGAATGCGTTGCCTGATAGGGTGGTGGAGGCAAATTCATTGGGGGCTTTTAAGAGGGGCTTGAATGGGCACATGAATGAGAGGAAATTGGTGGGATATGGGCATTCTGTAAGTAGGAGGGATTAGCTATGTCGGCACAACATTGTGGGCCGAAGGGCCTGTTCTGTGCTGTTCTATGTTTACCAAGTTCCAATCTATTTCGGAATCTTCCCCTACAGAGTAATAGGTTAGTAGTTCCCCGCTTTCTCTCTCCTTCCTTTCTTAACCAGTGGGATCACACTTGTTCCCCTCCGGTCTGCAGGAAATACTCCACGGTCAGTAGAACATTGGGAGGCGGGAGCCAGGGCGGCAACAATCCCCACAGCATCTCTGGGTTGCTGATCATCAGATCCTTGAGTGTTATCGGTTTTCAGGCTCCTTAACTCCCTCCTTTGTGGTTCCACTAATACTTATCCCTTTCATTCAAGCAGGAGAATTAATTAAAAATGCCTCCCCTCATCCCATCCCTCCCCATCTCCCCACTCCCTCCCCCTCATCCCCTCCCCATCTCCTGTACACTGCTCTCCCTCCCCCTTCTCTTCATCCCTGCCCATCTCCCCCACTTCCTCATTCACCCTCCTTCCCTCCCCGCCATCCCTCCCTGTCCTCACACCAGTTAGCATGGACAAAGATGTGATAGCTCCAGAGAGGGTGCAGAGGAGATTCGCCAGGGTGTTGCCTGGGATGGAGCGTTTCAGTTATGAGGAGAGATGGGAGAGGCTGGGTCTGTTCTCCCTGGTGCGGAGGAGGTTAAGAGACGACACGACTGAGGTATATAAAATTATGAGGGGTATGGATAGGGTAGACGGCAAGAAACTTTCCCCCATATCAGAGGTAGATAAAGCTACAGGCTATAGATTTAGGGTAAGGAGGAAGAGAGGATCTGAGGGGGACCTTTCTCACCCAGAGGGTGGTGAGTACCTGGAACACACTGACTGAGAGAGCGGTGGAAGCAGAGTCACTGACAGGTGTCTGGACGAGCACTTGAATCGCCCGGGCGTAGAAGGCAATGGGCCAAGTGCTGGAAGATGGAATTAATACGGATGGGTTCCCACCGATCAGCATGGACTTGGCGGGCCGAATGGCCTATTACCGTGCTGTTTGGCTCCATACCTCTTATGACTCCCTCCTCCTCTTCTCCCTCCTCCCTTCCCCTCCCCATTTACCTCACTGCCCCTGTGTCAGTCCCATCCCCAATTAACCCAGTTGCCAGTTTAATTGGACTGCTCCACCAGCCTGTAACAAGCGCTGTGCAGCACCTGAGCTGTCTACCCATGCTAAATGAGAAGGTCATTTGCATCTAAATTGTATTCACATCTCCGCACCAGGCTTAATAGGAATTTGCGCTGAAATATTAGGCGTGAGCTTTAGCAAAGAAAATATCTTCCAAAAGTGTCAAAGACAATTAATGAATGCAGTGGTTTAAACTCTCTCTCTCTCTCCTCCCTCTCTCTCCCTCCCTCCCTCCCCCCTCTCCTCTCTCTCCCTCCCTCCCTCTCTCTCCCTCCCTCTCTCTCTCCCTCCCTCTCTCTCTCCGTCCCTCCCTCTCTCTTCTTCTCTCTCTCCCCCTCTCTCTCTCCCCCTCTCTCTGATGGTGTTCCGCTGGAACCGGGGCTCCTGTTGAGGCTTTGCCCGTGCTCGGCAGGCGATGAATGCCGTGTTCAGATACGTCCCATGACCAGGAAGGGGAACCATGGGCTCGCACTGTGCAGCCTCCGAACGTCAACCCCAGTGGTGGGTCAATGGCAAACCAGGTCCTGCGGGAGACACCAGTCCTGACCATCGCCTGTCGCGCTTCACCCTGTGGACGGATGAGGTTGGCCAGGCTGGGTCTTTATTTCCTGGAGCATAGGAGAACCAGGAGCGACCTTATAAAAATGTTTAAAGTTATGAGAGGCATAGATAAGGTGGACGGTAACAGTCTTTTCCCCAGGGTGGGGGAGTCCAAAACTAGGGGGCATAGGTTTAGGGTGAGAGGGGAAAGATTTAAAAGGGACCCGAGGGGCAACTTTTTCACCCAGAGGGTGGTGAGTATATGGAACGAGCTGCCAGAGGAAGTGGGTGAGGCAGGTACAATAGTATAATTTAAGAAGCACTTGGATAGGTACATGGAGGGACGGGGGTTAGAGGGATATGGGCCAAACGCAGGAAATTGGGATTGGCTGGGTGGGCACCGTGGTCGGCATGGACTGGTTGGGCTGAAGGGCCTGTTTCCGTGCTGTATTGCTCTATGTGGGAGAGGGGGAGGGGTTGTGGGGGCCAGAGAAACGGGGGGCCACCCACGACTGGAAACGGAAAGAGAGGCAGATCCTCTGAGCAGCCCATCCCCACACTCGAACCTCCGCTACACTTGTGGAGGGTGGGCCTTGAGTGAGTTGGTGGTAGGGGCCAGGATCTAGAGTCGTCAGGTATACGGGTGGAAGCAGAGCGGTGTGTAGGGGGAGTGGGTGGGGTGCAGAATGTGTAGCAGTGGGCTACAGTGATCTGGATCGACAGGGCAAGGAGTAGCAGATGGAATTTAACTCAGACAAGTGCAAGGTGCTGCATTTTGGTAAGTTAAAGCAGGGCAGGACTTACACAGTGAACAGCAGGGCCCTGGGGAGTGATGTAGAATAAACAGACCTAGGGGTACAGGGAGATGGTTCCCTGCGACACAGGTAGACAGTGTGGTGAAGGAGGCTTTTAGCACACTCGCCTTCACCAGTCAGGGCACTGAGCACAGGAGTTGTGATGTCATGTTACAATGGTACAAGACACACACAAATGCCCATACTCACACACTTGAAGTTTTGTGCACAGTTCTGGTCGCCCGGCTATAGGAAGGATGTCATTAAGCTGGAAAGGGGGCAGAAAAAGATTCACATTGATGTTACCGGGACTGGAGAGCTTGAATCGTAAGGGGAGACTGGACAGGCTGGGACTGTTTTCCCTGGAGCGTAGGAGGCTGAGGGGTGACCTTATAGATGTTTATAAAATCATGAGGGGCATAGATAAGGTGGATGGTCACATTCTTTTCCCCAGGGTAGGGGAGTCTAAAACTAGAGGGCATAGGTTTAAGATGAGAGGAGGCAGAAGAAATTCTACAGATGCTGGAATCTGGAGCAATACACAAAAAGCCTCCATGGATGTTGCCTGACCTGCTGACTTCCTCCAGCACTTTTTGTGTATTGTTTAAAATGAGAGGGGAAGGATTTAAGACAAGACAAGATCTCTTTATTAGTCACATGTACATCGAAACACACAGTGAAATGCATCTTTTGCGTAGAGTGTTCTGGGGGCAGCCCGCAAGTGTCGCCACGCTTCTGGCACCAACATAGCACGCCCACAACTTCCTAACCCGTACGTCTTTGGAATGTGGGAGGAAACCGGAGCACCCGGAGGAAACCCACGCAGGGACCTGAGGGGCAACTTTTTCCGCATGGCACTGGGGACATACTTAGTGCTGTGCTCCAGGCTCACACTGTCAGTTAATGCTCAGGATACCTTATTTCTGAGCTTTTGGCCGCGTCTGCCTTCCTTGTCGCTGAGACGGCGACTTGTGATTGCTGGAACTCTGCTGCCCTCCTCTGGTCTGCATTGCCCCGAGCTTTTGGTGACTGCTCCCAACCCATGTATAATGTCTGTATTGTTTCAACTTTCACAACCTCTGCCTATCACAAAACACTTCTCAGGTTATGGAACGCTTTTGAAGTGTGATTGCTGTTGTAGGACCAAAATGGAGTGCCTTCTATTGCACAAAATTTTCTCTTCTCTAAAAATCCCTCCAGTATCTACAAGTCTGCAGAGTGAGGAAATCTTCTGAATGTTCGGGAAGCTGGGCCCATCCAGGACAATGCAGTCCACTTGATTGGCACCCCATCAACCACCTTAAACATTCCTTCCCTCCATTGCACTGGCTCACCACCGCCTTCTTCAGGGCAATTAAGGATAAAATGGACCCTTGACCTCACAATCTACCTTGTTATGACCTTGCACCTCATTGTCTGCCTGCACTGCACTTTCTCTGTAGCTGTTACACTTTATTCTGTATTCTGTCACTGTTTTACCTTGTACTCCCTCTAAACCTTTCCTATCCATGTACCCGTCGAAGTGACTGTTAAATGTTATAATTGCACCTGTCTCAGCCATTTCATTTCATTTAGCTGGTCCCTAATGGGCTTCCAGTCTAGTGTCTTGCATTCACTACAATGTGGCCTCCTCTACAATGAAGAAACCAATGTTCAACTGTCCACGTTCTTCACTTATACATTGATTCTGATGACTTGCAGCATATATCCCAGGGGCCTGGTATCACTCAGGGCTGAATGAATTCCAATGAAACAACATCAGGTTTCTGTACTTCCATAAATTTCAATTTTTCCAAGTCCCTTCCACCTGTGTTCAAATCCACAGGAGTCCCAGTCACCCATCACCCCAACTCGTGTTCACTCCTGGTCCAGATTTCTCATCCCTAAACTCGATGGCCTCAATAGGTTCACCAGCTCCCCGTCTCTCTGATCTCCTCCAGCCACATCCCTCAGGTTTACCTGCCCTCTTCCCATTCAGGACTCTTGAAGCAGACTATTGTTTAACTGGACAGAGAGAGAGAAAAAGAGAGAGAGAGAGAGGGGGGGGGAGAGAGAGAGAGAGCACAGAATATTATTAAACAGGAGCAAGGTGGCAGAATGTTGTGGTAAAGAGGAATCTAAGTGTCTTTGTACATGAAACACATTCAGGCTCAGCAAGTTGGGAAGAAAAATGGAACGTTGGCCTATATGGCAAAGGAAATGGGGAGTGTTATTGAATGTGAGACCTTGGATACATAGAAACATAGAAAGCCTACAGCACAATTCAGGACCTTCGGCCCACAAAGCTGTGCCGAACATGTCCCTACCTTAGAAATTACTACGCTTACCCATAGCCCTCTATTTTTCTCAGCTCCATGTACCTATCCAAAAGTCTCTTAAAAGACCCTATCGTATCCGCCTCCACCACCGTTGCTGGCAGCCCATTCCATGCACTCACCACTCTCTGAGTAAAAAACTTACCCCTGACATCTCCTCTATACCTACTCCCCAGCACCTTAAACCTGTGTCCTCTCGTGACAACCATTTCAGCCCTGGGAAAAAGCCTCTGACTATTCACATGATCAATGCCTCTCATCATCTTATACACCTCCATCAGGTAACATTAAGATGGACTCTAGACCTCACAAACCACCTTGCACCTTATTGTCTACCTGCACTGCACTTTTTCCGTAACTGTAACATTTAACGCTGCATTCTGTTATCGTTTTCCCTTGTATTACCTCAATGCACTGTGTAATGAATGATCTGTATGGCTGGCATGCAAAACAAAGTTTTTTCACTGTACCTGGGTACACGTGACAATAACAAACCAATTAACTAATGTAATGAGTGATGTGGTACCAAAAGTACGAAGTAGTGACATAGGGGACTGCAGATGCTGGAATCTGGAGCAAAAGACGAACTGCTGGAGGAACATGGTGGGTCAGTAGCATCTGTGGATGCAAAGGAACGGTCAATGTTTTGGGTCGAGACCCTGCATCAGGACTGGTGCAGCGTCTTGACCCAAAATGACAACTACTACCATAGCTGTTCCTCCAGTGGTTTTTTTTTCTAAAGTACAAAATAGTGCAGTTCTCTATTTTTATTCTCATTAATATATAATAATGTGGCTGCTGATGTAAGCAAATACCACCTAAAGGTATGAAATATTTGGTGACCTGATTTGCACTTGGTCTTCAACATCACTGTAGTGAATTGACAGTTATGTTGTTGGGATTGCTGCCTATTGTGTGGGTCATCAAATTCTCAAGGATAATACGCTCATTTTATTGAACCTTTTGCTTTTTTAACCCAACCACATAACCAGAATTTGGAAAATAATGGAATGCTTTAAGCAACATCCTCTTGAAGCATCACCACTCTCTGAATAAAAAACTTACCCCTGACATCTCCCCTTTACCTACTCCCCAGCACCTTAAACCTATGTCCTCTTGGGGCAACCATTTCAGCCCTGGGGAAAAGCCTCTGACTACCTACCCGATCAATGCCTCATCTTATATACCTCTATCAGGTTCCCCCCTCATCCTCCGTCGCTCCAAGGAGAAAAGGCCAAGTTCCCTCAACCTGCTTTCATAAGGCATGCTCCGCAATCCAGGCAGCATCCTTGCAGATCTCCTCTGCACCCTTTCTATGACTTCCACATCCTTCCCGTAGTGAGGTGACCAGAACTGAGCACAGTACTCCAAGTGGGGTCTGACCAGGGTCCTATACAGCTGTAACAATACCTCTCGGCTCCTAAAGTACAAGTACATAGTTCCCTGAAAGTGGTGACACGGGTAGACAGAGTGGTGAAGAAGGCATATGGTATGCTTACCTTCATTGGCTGAGGAATTAAGTATAGGAGTTGGGATGTCATGTTATAGTTGTACAAGTTATTGGTTTGGCTGCACTTGGAGTATTGTGTGCAGTTCTGGTTGCCATGCTATAGGAAGGATGTAATTAAGCAGAAAAGATTCATAAGGTTACCACCAGGACTGGAGGGTTTGAGTTAAAAGAAGAGATGGGATAGGCTGGGACTGTTTTTCCTGGAGTGGAGGAGACTGAGGGGTGAGGTATATCGTGAGGGGCATAGATTGGGTAAATAGTCATAGTTCTTTTCCCAGGGTAGAGGTGTCCAAAACTAGAGGCTATAGGTTTAAGGTGAGAAGGGAAAGATTTAAAAGGAACCTGAAGAGAGGTTTATCATGCAGAGGGTGATGGGTACATGGAACAAGCTGCCAGAGGAAGTGGTAAAGGTGGGTACAATTACAATGCTTAAAGGACATTTGGACAGGTGCATGGTATCGGTATTGGTTTATTATTGTCACTTGTACCAAGGTACAGTGAAAAACTTGTCTTGCATACCGATCGTACAGGTCAATTCATTACACAACGCAGTTACATTGGGTTAGTACAGAGTGCATTCATGTAGTACAGGTAAAAACAATAACAGTACAGTAAAGTGTCACAGTTACAGAGGAAGCGCAGTGCAGGTAGACAATAAGGTGCAAGGTCACAACAAGGTAGATCATCAGGTCAGAGTCCATCTCATCATATAAGGGAACCATTCAATATGGGCCAAATACCAGCAAATGGGATTAGTGTAGATGGACATCTTGGTCAGCATGGATAAGTTGGGCCGAAGGCCCCGTTTCCATGCTGTTTAACTCTATGTCTCTATGAGATGAAAATAAGAGTGGATTCTGACTGTTGGTGACACCACACCTGGAGTAATGCAGACAGCCTTGGGCTTCTTATACTTGGAGTCAGTTCACAAGGGGATGAAGAGTTGTTTTGTGAGGAACAATTGAGCAGGTTAGGCCTATAGTTGAGTTCAGGAAAATGAGCGGTAATATTATCGAAACATGAAAGGTTCTGAGGGAGGGGTGGGGAGAACAAAAAACGCATTGTTTCAGATGAAGGGGTCGCTCATTCAAGATTGAGATAAGGAGGAATTCCTTCCCTCAGAGGGTAGTGACTCTTTGGAGTTCTCTTCCCCAGAGAGCCACAGAGTCAGTGAATATACTTAAGGCCACAATGGGCAGAGTTTTGGTTTCTAGGACAGCCAAGCATTACAGGGAACAGGGAGGGAGGGGAAGCTGAGGACAGGGATCAGATCAGCTGGCTCAAGGGCTGAATGGCCATCCTCTCTGCAACTTGAACAAATTGGTTTTGTCTCTTTCCCAGTTTGGACGAAGGGCCCTGGACCTGAAGCATTAACTCTGTTTGTCTCTCCACAGATGCTGCCCGTACCTGCTGAGGATCCCACAACATAATTTCACATTTCAAGCAGCTGCAGTTTTTCATAGAACATAGAACAGTACAGCACAATACAGGCCCTTCGGCCCACGATGTTGCGCCGACCTTTAAACCTCGCCTAAGACTATCTAACCCCTTCCTCCCACATATCCCTCTAGTTTAAATTCCTCCATGTGCTTATCCAGTAATCTCTTGAATTTGACCAACGTACCTGCCTCCACCACCGCCCCAGGCAGCGCATTCTGTGCCCCAACCACTCTCTGGGTAAAAAACCTCCCTCTGATATCTCCCTTGAACTTCCCACCCATTACTTTAAAGCCATGCCCTCTTGTATTGAGCATTGGTGCCCTGGGAAAGAGGTGCTGGCTGTCCACTCTATCTATTCCTCTTAATATTTTGTACACCTCTATCATGTCTCCTCTCATCCTCCTTCTCTCCAAAGAGTAAAGCCCGAGCTCCCTTAGTCTCTCCTCATAATGCATACTCTCCAAACCAGGCAGCATCCTGGTAAATCTCCTCTGCACCCTTTCCAACGCTTCCACATCCTTCCTATAATGAGGCGACCAGAACTGGACACAGTACTCTAAGTGTGGTCTAACCTGAGTTCTGTAGAGCTGCAGAGTTTTGTTTTGACTCTCAACATCACACTGTTCCACTGCCTGTAAAACGCAATGTGAATAGACCGTCCTTTTGTGAAATGTACTTACAGTGACAGGTGGGCCAGGGGCGAATCCAGCGCCGCTCTGTGGGGAGGGGGAACAATTCTCCTTGGGACCAAAGGACTGCGTTCTAGGCTTCCGGTCGGACCATTGTTGCTGGAGGACTCGTTCCCGCGCGGCGCCCTAGCAACCGGGACGGAGCGAGAGGGAAGGGGGCGGGGCTAATCGGGAGGCCCGACGGGGATGACGTAGGGAAAGGGGCGGGGCTGATGTGTGCGGGGGGGGGAAGGGCGGGGCTTGAATGGGGGGCTGTTGCCGGGGGCGGGGGCTTGGCCCAGGGGGCGGAGCTTGGGCCGAGGGGGCGGGGACGGCCCAGGGGGCGGAGCTTGGGCCGGGGGCGGGGACTTGGCCCAGGGGACGGTGATTGGGCCGGGGGGCGGTGCTTGGGCCGGGAGGCGGTGCTTGGGCCGAGGGGGCGGGGACGGCCCAGGGGGCGGAGCTTGGGCCGGGGGCGGGGACTTGGCCCAGGGGACGGTGATTGGGCCGGGGGGCGGTGCTTGGGCCGGGAGGCGGTGCTTGGGCCGGGAGGCGGGGACGCCCGGGGGGCGGAGCTTGGCCCAGGGGGCGGTGCTTGGGCCGGGAGGCGGGGACGCCCGGGGGGCGGTGCTTGGCCCAGGGGGCGGTGCTTGGGCCGGGAGGCGGGGACGCCCGGGGGGCGGTGCTTGGCCCAGGGGGCGGTGCTTGGGCCGGGAGACGGTGATTGGGCCGGGAGGCGGTGCTTGGGCCGGGAGGCGGGGACGCCAGGGGGGCGGAGCTTGGCCCAGGGGGCGGTGCTTGGGCCGGGAGGCGGGGACGCCCGGGGGGCGGAGCTTGGGCCAGGGGGCGGGGCGGGCCCGGGGACAGAGGTCGGGGCCATGGTGATGGCGCTGCTGGTGAGGACGGGCGGCCGTGTTTTGCGGCCTGGTCCCTGCCGGTGGGTGAGTTACACCCAGGGCCAGAGCCCGGAGCCGCGCATCCGCGAGTACTTCTACTACATCGACCACCAGGGCCAGGTAAACTACGGGGGGTAAATGCTGACAATAACCACCCAGGGAGGGGTAAATGCTGATATAACCATCCGGGGAGGGGTAAATGCTGATATAACCATCCGGGGAGGGGTAAATGCTGACATAAACACCCGGGGAGGGGTAAATGCTGATATAACCATCCGGGGAGGGGTAAATGCTGACATAAACACCCGGGGAGGGGTAAATGCTGGCATAAACACCCGGGGAGGGGTAAATGCTGACATAACCATCCGGGGAGGGGGTGAATGCTGACATAAACACCTGGGGAGGGGTAAATGCTGATATAACCATCCGGGGAGGGGTAAATGCTGGCATAAACACCCGGGGAGGGGTAACCGCTGACATAACCACCCGGGGAGGGGTAAATGCTGACATAAACACCCGGGGAGGGGTAAATGCTGACATAAACACCCGGGGAGGGGGTGAATGCTGGCATAAACACCCGGGGAGGGGTAAATGCTGATATAACCACCCGGGGAGGGGTAAATGCTGACGTAACCACCCGGGGAGGGGTAAATGCTGATATAACCATCCGGGGAGGGGTAAATGCTGATGTAACCACCCGGGGAGGGGTAAATGCTGACATAAACACCCGGGGAGGGGGTGAATGCTGGCATAAACACCCGGGGAGGGGTAAATGCTGACGATAAATGCCGAAAGTGGGGGGAATAATAAACCCATACCAATAATACTGCAATAAACACCCGGGGGTGAACACTGTAATATACACGGGGGGGGGTGGGATAAATACGCCATAAGCACTAGATGGGTAAAGACTGTCATATACACCTGGATTGGAGGGTATGAGATATAATGAGAGGTTGGACAAACTTGGATTGTTTTCTTTGGAGCATTGGATTCCTGCAAAACCCTAACCTGACCTGAAAAACCCCAAACACTACCTCAGACTCAGAGGGGGGTAAATCAACACACACAGAGGGGGCAGGTGAATACCACCGCACTGCACTTTCTCTGTAGCTGTGACACTTTACTCTGTACTGTTATTGTTTTTACCCGTACTACATCAATGCACTCTGTACTAACTCAATGTAACTGCACTGTGTAATGAATTGACCTGTACGATCGGTTTGTAAGACAAGCTTTTCACTGTATGTCGGTACAAGTGACAATAATACCAATACCATAAACACCTGGGTGAGGCTATGTACAGACCACAATAAATAGCTGCGGGGAGTTTGGGTATGAACACAATAAATATTTGGGAATGGGGCAGGGATAAGTACGGGGGTCAGTACTGAGCAACAGGGTGAGGCAAGGTAAATTCCGCTGTAAACACTTGGGATTGGGGGGAAAATACGGCAAATACCCTGGGGAGAGGGTGGGTAAATTCTACAAAGTAACATAAGGAGAACCGTGTTCACATAAACTTAAATGAATATAAATTATACATAACTTACACGCCAAAATAAACATAATGACATGACTGCAATTTGAGGAAAGAAATATAGTCTGAGGTAGTGTTTGGGTTGTTCAGGTCAGGTTGGGGTTTTGCAGGAATCTGATGCTCCAAAGAAAACAATCCAAGTTTGTCCAACCTCTCATTATACCTCATACCCTCCAATCCAGGCAACATCCTGATGAACCCCTTCTGCACCCTCTCCAAAGCATCCATATCCTTCCTGTAATGCGGTGACCAGAACTACACACAATACTCCAAAAGTGGTCCAACCAAAGTTTTATACATCTGCGACGTGACTTCCCAACTTTCATACTCAATGCCCCAACCATTCAAGGCAAGTATGCTGAAAACCTTCTTTACCACCCTATCTACTTGTGTTGCCACTTTCTATGGTCTTGCACCCCTAGATCCCTCTGTACCTCAGTGCTCCTAAAAGCCCTGCCATTTATTGTTATATTTTCTCCTGCGTTTTACCTCCTGCATCACTTGACACTTGTCTGGATTAAACTCCATCTGCCATTTCTCTGCCTAATTCCAACCAATTTATATCCTGCTTATCCTGTGATAACCTTCCTCACTATCCACAACTCCACCAAGTTTTGTGTCATCTGCAAACTTACTAATCAGACTGCCTATATTTTCATCCAAATCATTAATATATGTTACACATCACAGATCCCAGCACTGACCTTTATGGAACACTACTGGTCACAGACCTCCAATTAGAAAAATACCTCTTCACCACTATCCTCTGTCTTCACTGTGGATCCCATGTGACTTAACCTTCTGGACCAGCCTACTTTTAGGTGGTCTTCTGTTAGGAGGTGAGAGTGGGAACCGTTAGGGGAGAGGTGAATGGCAGCTGGAGCCAGAACCAGATAAGAACGTTTTATCATTAGAAAGGAGGGGGTAATTGGATTTGGTATTGGTTTATTATTGTAACTTGTACCGAGGTACAGTGAAAAGCTTGTCTTGCAAACCGATCATACAGGTCAATTCATTACACAGTGCAGTTACATTGAGTTAGTACCGAGTCTATTGATGTAGTACAGGTAAAAACAATAACAGTACAGAGTAAAGTGTCACAGCTACAGAGAAAGTGCAGTGCAATAAAGTGCAAGGTCACAACAAGGTAGATCGTGAGGTCAGAGTCCATCTCATTGTAGAAGGGAGCCATTCAATAGTCTTATCACAGTGGGGTAGAAGCTGTCCTTAAGTCTGGTGGTACATGCCCTCAGGCTCCTGGATCTTCTACCCGATGGAAGAGGAGAGAAGAGAGAATGTCCCGGGCAGTGGGGTCTTTGATTATGCTGGCTGCTTCACCAAGACAACGAGAGGTAAAGACAGAGAGGTAAAGCTTTAGCAGATTTAAAGGTAGTGAGAAGTATCCCAGACTTTTATATGGTATATTTATAACAAATCCAAAAACATTGCTGAAAGAGGAAGGGAGGATGGTTTGCCCTTGGTGAGGAACTCCCCCATGCATTTTGTAGATGCTACCAGCCTGTAACCACAATGGGCCAATGGAGGAGAGAGTGAATGTCTAGGGTGGTGCACCATTCCAACAGCCTCCCAGGGCTCTCTTGAATTTTGTCACCATCTTCCTCACTTTTTACTGTGCTTCCAAGTTTTTGGTCGTCAAAATTATTCCCTGTACCTACGTTATTAACATATATCAGAAAGTACTATTCCTGCTGCTGAACCCTGGGCAACTTAATGCTGATTGCTGGATGTTCTGTGGAAGGTTCAAGGGAGCAGCTGGTCTTATCACCAGCTCTTCCCTCTGTTCTTATCTAACAGGACTCCCAAATTCCTCCCTTGTGGAATAGAAGATCGTGTTTACTTTCTGAAGCTTTTATTTTGAGAAGTATGATTCAGAGAAGTCTGCTGATAGACAAGTGTGATGAGCCAGACATGTCTGTAAGTGTCCATTAATGGCAAAACTGTCACAAAAACAGGGAAGGCTGTCCAAGCAAGTTGTCACCAGGGTTTGCAAGTGGGATAATAGCTTGCAACTCT
This sequence comes from Pristis pectinata, assembly GCF_009764475.1. Lineage (NCBI taxonomy): Eukaryota > Metazoa > Chordata > Chondrichthyes > Rhinopristiformes > Pristidae > Pristis > Pristis pectinata. The sequence goes on along the minus strand of NC_067409.1, from coordinate 5,215,937 downwards.
TCTGTGACTATCGTAAAGATTATATCTGTAGTTATAGAATCATAGAACAGTACAGCACAATAAAGGCCCTTTGGCCCACAATGTTGTGCCGACCTTTAAACCTCACCTAAGACTATCTAACCCCTTCCTCCCACATATCCCTCTTAAATTCCTCCATATGCTTATCTAGCAATCTCTTGAATTTGACCATTGTACCTGCCTCCACCACACCCCAGGCAGCGCATTCCATGCCCCAACCACTCTCTGGATAAAAAAACCTCCCTCTGATATCTCCCTTGAACTTCCCACCCATTACCTTAAAGCCATGCCCTCTTGTATTGAGCATTGGTGCCCTGGGAAAGAGGCGCTGGCTGTCCACTCTATTCCTCTTAATATTTTGCATACCTCTATCATGTCTCCCCTCATCCTCCTTCTCTCCAAAGAGTAAAGCCCGAGCTCCCTCAGTCTCTCCTCATAATGCATAATCTCTAAACCAGGCAACATCCTGATAAATCTCCTCTGCACCCTTTCCAACGCTTCTACACCCTTCCTATAATGAGGTGACCAGAACTGGACACAGTACTCCAAGTGTGGTCTAAGCCGAGTTCTGTAGAGCTGCATCATTACCTTGCATCATCATCTCTAGGTATAATATCATCGTTAAAAATTTTTCACGTTGGTTTGCTGGACTGTGGAATATCTTTCCCAGTTGTTTAATGGCAGAGATTGTTGCATCCTTTCAGGGAAAATTTAACAAATGTTGAAAAACAGAAGAGATGCAAAAAGGAGATGGGGGAGTTGGATTAGTTTGGAGCTGTTCTAGAAAATAACTGTCAGGAATAGTATGGGCCAAGTGGCCTCATGTATTGGGGTTCTATGGTTTGAAATAGAAGGTACTGGTAAACATTGAAGTGATGTATGTTTGAAAATATTAATGTTGAAGAGAAGTAGCCGAGATAGATGGTTCATCAAGTCCAGTTTATTGTCCTGTGCACAAGTAAGGTGAGGTACAGGTAACACTTTGTTCTGCATTCTGTTATTGTTTTACCCTGTACTACCTCAATGCACTGTGTAATGAACTGATCTGTACGATCAGTATACAAGACAAGTTTTTCACTGTACCTCGGTACAAGTGACAATAATAAACCAATTTACAATGAAAAATTTGCTTGCAGCAGCATCATAGGCATTGGTATTGGTTTATTATTGTCACTTGTACCGAGGTACAGTGAAAAACTTGTCTTGCATACCGATCGTACAGGTCAATTCATTACACAGTGCAGTTACATTGAGTTAGTACAGAGTGCATTGAACTAGTACAGGTAAAAACAATAATAGTACAGAGTAAAGTGTAAAAGAACATTACTAGTAATAGTTAGTGACATAGAGCTTAAATTTAAAAGTGTAGAACGATTATGGTAAAGGTAATGAGTAGATCTGTAGAGAGCAGCTTGCAACGAGTCGCCATGCTCCGGCGCCATCTTAGCTCCATAAGTAGATTCAAATGAAAATTGGAAACCGGTTTGTTCTAGGTTAACTAATCTCTTCCAAGACCAGGAAGGAGAAAATCATCCAGCTTTCCTGCTCCTGAGATGGTTCCCACTGGATCTCAGATGAAGTTCCTCCTGCCAGTTTAAACTATTACTGCATGGCTGAAACTACCCAGAATAAAGGTGTGGATGTGTGGTTTCAGGCACTGGCACTAGAGGAGGCTGTGGTGCTATAGCCACAAGGAGCAGGACACTGTCATGATTCACAGTGGGCACCGCTGAGTTAATCATAACCACCACACGATCAAAGGTTTGCACTCTATTTCTCAGGCTTCTTGTTTTACTGATGCAAGGTTTTGACCCGAAACATTGACAAATTTTTCCCCTGCAGATGCTGCTCGATCCACTGAGTTTGTTGCTTCTTGTTTAACACTGTGGGTTAGAGGCATCCTTCAGTTTCATGAATATGTCGTGATACTGCTCAATAAGGATGTATTCTGAAAATAGTACAGATAAAGTGCATGCAGCACTCTAGCTAGGAGAAAGTATCGTCCAACTCTTGCTGTTTTCAGTCCTGCCCCGTAGTGTAGCGGTTAGCGTAACGCCATTACAGTGCCAGCAACTGGGGTTCAATTCCGGCTGCTGTCTGTAAGGAGTTTGTACGTTCTCCCCGTGACTGCATGGGTTTCCTCCGGGTGCTCCGGTTTCCTCCCACATTCCAAAGACGTACGGGTTAGGAAGTTGTGGACATGCTATGTTGGCGCCGGAAGCGTGGCGACACTTGTGGGCTGCCCCCAGAACACTCTACACAAAAGATGCATTTCACTGTGTGTTTCGATGCACATGTGACTAATAAAGAAATCTTATTTCTCATCTTCCCTTGTACCTCCTGATGAGAGAGGGAGTAGAAGATTTGGGATTAGTTTGGGATCAGGCTTGCAGTTGTTGGCATAGACGTGGTGTGCCAAATGGCCTCCTTTCAAACTGCAGAAATCAGCAACAAAAAGCTGCTAATTTGAGCCAATGATTAGTCATGGTCATGGACAGCATGGGAACTGTGAGCTGCAGGACTCTGTGACTGGCACTTAACAATGAAACCAGGCAAAGGGGACCATTAATAAGACTTTTCACAAAAGCAAAATACTGTGGACTTTGGAAATCTGTAATAAATAATGAAAACAAAGTAATTCAGGCGTCTGTAGAGGGTGAAACACAATTGATGCTTCAGATCCATGTTCTTTCCTTAGAAAATGGAACTTTATTCAATAACAATCCCATAACAAGGTATTTGTCACGTTGTTACCAACAGGGTCTGAATTCTCTTTTCCCTCAGAGGGTAGTGAATCTCTGCAATTCTCTGCCCCCAAGGGTGGTGGAAGCTAGATCATTGGATATATTTAAGGTGGAGATAGATAAGTATTTGAAAGATCAAGGAATTGAGGGCTCTGGGGAACTGGCACAGGAGAGTAGATGAGGCCAGAATAGATCAGCCATAGTCTGTGGGGCAGGCATGAAGATCCTGGTGACCTACACCTCCTGTTTTCTCATGTTCTTGTCTTTCTATCAGTTGTTCAAGATGACATTGAACACCAAGATACACTGAACATAGGGAGAATAAAATGGGATTAGTGTAGGATTAGTATAGATTTGTGCTTGATGGTCGGCGCAGTCTCATGGGCTGAAGGACCTGTACCTGTGCTGTATGATTCCATGACTGTCTGCATTCACTAAAGAGCATCAGACGAGGTGCACTTCACTTCCTTGGGATGATCCATAGCACTTTCTGTTAATTAAGTACTTCAAAAATGAAGTAATTATTCTCGTCTCATTGTTGCTGGTCTCCCTTCACCTTTACTTCCCACTATCTAGTGATCCAGGAGTCATAACAATGAAACATAATATAGGAATCAGGTATTGTAATCTTTTACAAGCCTTTAGTGCCTTTCTCAACATCAGGTAGCAGTCTGATTTTGGCTCAGGGGAGATGAAGCCAATTATAAGAGTTATATAGCACAGAAACAGGCCCTTCAGCCCAACTCGTCCCTGCTGGCCAAGTTGCCTACCTGAATAGTCCCATTTGCCTGCGTTTGTCCCATATCCTTCTAAACCTTTCCTGTCCATGTACCTGTCTAAATGCCTTTTCGATGTTGTTATTGTACCTGCCTCAACCACTTCTTCTGGCAGCTCGTTCCAGAAACTGTGTGTTTCGATGCACATGTGACTAATAAAGAAATCCACCACCCACCACCCTCTGTGTGGAAAACATGCCTCTCAGTTCCCCTTTAGATTTTTCCCCTCTCACCTTAAATCTATGGTCTCTAATTTTAGACTCCTCTACCCCGGGGGAAACGATTGTGACCATTCACCTCATCTATGCCTGTCATGATTTTATAAACCTCTGTAATGTCACCCCTCTACGCTCCAGGGAAAACAGTCCCAGGTTATCCAGTCTCCCCTTACAAATCAGTCCTATAATATCGTCATGAATCTCTTCTGCCCCCTTCCAGCTTAATGAAAGGGTGATTCAAGTTGATTGTTTTCTTACGTAGAACAGTGCAGCACAGGAACAGGCCCTTCGGCCCACGATGTTGTGTCGAACCAATTAAACTAGTATTGGGATTGGTTTATTATTGTCACATGTACTGAGATACAGTGAAAAACTTGCCTTGGATACCATTCATACAGATCAATTCATAACACAGTGCATTGAGGTGGTACAAGGTAAAACAATAACAATGCAGAATAAAGTGTAACAGCTACAGAGAAAGTGCAGCGCAGGCAGACAATAAAGTGTAAGGCCATAACGAGGTAGACTGTGAGGTCAAGAGTCCATCTTATCGTACTACAGAACCGTTCAATAGTCTTATAACAGCGGGATAGAAGCTGTCCTTGAGACTGGTGGTACGTGCTTTCAGGCTTTTGTATCTTCTGCCCGATGGGAGAGGGGAGAAGAGAGAATGTCCAGGGTGGGTGGGGTCTTTGATTATGCTAGCTGCTTTACCAAGACAGCGAGGTGTAGACAGAGTCCATGGAGGGGAGGCTTGTTTTCGTGATGTGCTGAGCTGTGTCCACAAATCTCTGCAGTTTCTTAGTAATTAAATGCCTAACTAAGCTAATCCCTTCTGCCTACATAATACCCATATCCCTCCATTCCCTGCACTGTCTGCTTAACCACCTTCATACACCAAGCCCTGGGGTGAAGGGCTCGATGTGTGAAGAAGGTCGAGCAGGCTGGGCCTATGCTCACTGGAGACCTGATAGAAGTTCATAAAATTATGAGATAGGGTAGACAGTCAGAATCTTTTTCCCAGGGTAGAAATGTCAAATACTAGAGGACATGCATTTAAGGTGAGAGGAGGAAAGTTTGAAAGGGGATGTGCAGGGCAAGTTTTTTTACACGGAGAGTGATGGGGCTGAGGAAGGCGAAAACAGTAATAAATCAAAGACAGCATGCAGTAAAGAGGACAGGAAGGACAGGCAGGTGATGGGGGCAAATTTGCAACCAGTGGGATGAGTTGCAGTCCAATAGAGTTGCAGTGCAATCAAAGCAAAAAGTACCAAATACTGGACTTAAAGTATTATACTTAAATGCACGCCACATAAGAACTAAGGTGGATGATCTTGAAATGCAGCTACAGATTGGCAGGTATGATGTTGTGGCCATCACTGAGACGTGGCTAAAGGATGGATGTCTTTGGGAGCTGAACGTCCAAGGATACACGGTGTATCGGAAGGATAGGCAGGTAGGCAGAGGGGGTGGTGTGGCTTTGCTGGTAAGAAATAATATTAAATCCTTAGAAAGAAGTGACATAGGATCGGAAGGTGTAGAATCTTTATGGGTTGAGTTAAGGAATCGCAGGTGGGTGCCTGGAATGCGCTGCCAGGGGTGGTGGTAGAGGCAGATATGATAGAGACGTTTAAGAGGCTGTTAGACACATAAATGTGCAGGGAAGGGAGGGATGTGGATCATGTACCGTCAGAAGACATTTAGTTTAATTTGGCATCGTGTTCAGCACAGACGTGGTGGGCAGAAGGGCCTGTTCTTGTGCTGTACTATGTTTTATGCGTTTAGAACAATGAGAGGTGATCTTTCTGAAATGTGTAAGATTCTGAGGAGGATTGATAGAGGGGATGCTAAGAGGTGGTTTGCCCTTGTGACGTTTATAGAACTAGAGGGTGTAGTTTCAGATCAATTTCAGATTGAGATGAGGATTTTCTTCTCTCAGAGGACTGTGAATCTTTGGGATTCTCCACCCCAGGGAACTGTGGAGGCTGAGTCACTGAAGGTGGAGAATGACAGAGAAGTAAACCAAAGGGAGTCAAGAGGTACAGGGCAAGAGTGGGGCAGTGGTGCTGAAGCCAAGGTTGTATCAACCATGATCCAACTGAATGGTGGAACAAGCTTGAAGGAACAACTGGCCTATCTCTCCTGTTCCTTATAATGTTTACAGTGAATTTCAATCTATTTCATAACTGTAAAATATTAATATCTGTTTAAAATTGGATTTAATCTCAAAGGTTTTGCTTTCTGTATCTGGCTTCAACACCTCAAGATTCAACAACAGCTTCTTCCCCACTGCCAGGTTCTTGAACCGACTTCAAAAACCCGAATGCTACCTCAGACTTTTTTTCTCCCTCAATCTTGCACTAATGTCGTTCTGTTTATTTTGCACAGATGTAAGTGATGTACAATTTATGTTAATTTAAGTTTATGTCAACTTATATTTGCCCTCACATTGTAATGTACTAAGCTGCTGCTTCAAAAAAGCTCATTTTCATGGCACTTATACCCTGGGTGTGTATGCCTGTGACACCAATGAACTTCAGGTTTCTCTAAGCCTCTGTATTTTCTTACCTGGACAAATGCCACAGGCGTGACCTCTGACTCTCTCCAGTTGGCCGTGTAACCTGTCACTCTCCTTGGTGAGGGCATGTCTGCCAACACTCCCCACCTTCTCACATTGCATGGATTAACCTGTTTCAACATCTTGTGTCTATGTTTATTGGAACGTTTTAAGTAAGCCTCCTTTTTAAAATCAGATTTATTACCACTGACTTACATGATGTGAAATTTGTTGCTTTGCAGCAAATTGCAGTGCAAAGACATAAAATTATTTTAAATTTCAAAAATAAATAGTGCAAAAAAAGAATAACGATGTAGTGTTCATGGGTTCATGGACCGTTCAGAAATCTGATGGCAGAGGGGAAGAAGCTGTTTCTGAATCATTGAGTGTGGGTCTTCAGGCCCCTGTACCTCCTCCCCGATGGTAGTAACGAGAAGAGGGAATATCCCGGATGCTGAGGGTCCTTAGTGATGGATGCTTCCTTCTTGAGGCACAGCCTCTAGGAGATGTCCTCAGTGGTGGGGAGGGTTGTACCCGTGATGGAGCTGGCTGAGTCCACAGCCCTCTGCAGCCTCTTGCGATCCTGCACATTGGAGCCTCCATTCCAGGCTGTGATACAACCAGTCAGAATGCTCTCCACTGTACATCTATAGAAATTTGCAAGAGTCTTTGGTGACATACTGAATCTCCTCAAATTCCTAACGAAATAGAGCTGCTGGCGTGCCTTCTACGTGATTGCATCAATGTGTTGGGGCCAGGATAGATCCTGCAGCAATAGTCTGATCGAGTGGATGACTTTAATCTAATCTGCAATTCTGAAAGCTTCACCATTTGGATTTATTGAGCTAAATTTAACAATCCCATCAATAAGGCAAGGAACCAATCAGAAATCCCAACTCCCACCCCAGAACAATCAGCCAAATTTCCTAAAATGCGCAAATACTTTACTGAACTACTGTGATTTTTGTGACTCTCCTCAACACTTACCGGTGTGACCAAGTTAATGGCCATCTGGGCAAATATCTCCTTGTATGGCTGAGCATTATATTTCATCAGCTGTGCAGAGCAGTGGACCTTTTAACCAGACCAGAGGTAAGTATATATGTACATTATGTTTCTAAGATGCCTAAACTGATGGGACTGCAATAATCCCCACCTGCAAAATACATTGACAACTGGCTAAGCCTAGTCCCAGGCTTGCTATCTGTCACGGCCTTGAATTCCTGTGGCTTTCTCTGACATTCACAAACATTGAAAATTAGAATTACTATGAAGGAGTCTGCTGAACTTTAACAGGATAATTCCAGTGATGTGGGACTTCAGTTACATCAATAACTTGGAGAAGTTGGAGTTGTTCTTCTTGGATGGAGGAAGTTGAGAAAAGATCTGAAAGAGGTATCTAAAACCAAGAAGTGTCTGGACAGAATGAATAAATGTTCCCGTTGGCAGAAGAGTCAAGGACTTGGGGATAGAGAAAGAAGGAAAAATTATATGTGGGGAAAAAATGTACACTGTGCATATTTGGAATCTGGAGGGCACTTCCAGAGGATGCAGTGGAGCCGGGTTAACTGTGGCATTCCAAAAGGAACAGAATAAGTGCTTCAAATGATAAACATGCAGGACCATAATGAGGAGGATCAGCTGAATTGCTCTTCTGTAGAATCAGCACAGACTCGATAGGTGGAATGGCCCCTTTTGTACTGTCAGTATGAAGAGTTTTTGGGTTGCAGGGAATCTGTTTGAATGTGGAGGATCTTGGGGACCCGTTTCAATTCCGGCCACTGTCTGTATGGAGTTTGTACGTTCTCCCCGTGTCTGCATGGGTTTCCTCCGGGTGCTCCGGTTTCCTCCCACATTCCAAAGACGTACAGGTTAGGAGCTGTGGGCATGCTATGTTGGCGCCGGAAGAGTGGCGACACTTGCGGGCTGCCCCCAGCACGTTCTCAGTAATGCAAAAAGACACATTTCACTGTGTGTTTTGATATACGTGTGACTAATAAATAAATATCTCTCCAAATATGTCGGGCGAACTGTTGTGTGTATGCTGATGTTAAGTTGGCATAGGTTATGTGAGATATGGAGGTGACTTCCTGTATTTTGTCTTGCAGCTCTTCCTTGATGACACTAAGGTGAAAAATTTCATCACTTGCTTTAAAGGTTAGTGTTTCCCTGCTCAGAGTCAGCTGACCCTACCTGACACCTGAATCAGTGCAACAGAAAGAAAAGTTGTACCATAGGTTTGAAAACATGAACAGATATATTAAGAGTTCACACACTTACTGAAGTAGATCAAGAGTCCTATGATCTGAAGGATCTGCTAATATATGTTATGCAATGATTAACCTGTTGCGATTAAATTATAAACAGTGCAGGTCACATGGAGATGCACAGTATGCTCTTGAAAGCAAAAGATAGACCCTGGCAGTATCTGATCCAATACTGGTACAACTACTGTTCAGATTTATTTTAAGTTTAAATGATGCTCAGAAAATCTGTCAATAAGTCTACTACCTATTTCCTGAGGATGTGCCAGTGTTGTGAACATAACTACCTCCTTATAGCAGGGAACTTATATTCTGACTAAAAAAAGTCCATATCAGGAAGAAAGTTCATGACTATGCTCCTATTTTCACTTTGGAAGAATAGGTGATTTCTAGAATAACTCAGAGCATAAATATGTTAAACGTAAAGAAATTTCCCCTCTTTCTCAAATTTTACAAAACAAATTTGACAATATCTCATTTCAGAATAAATTGTGTTGGTAAATTGGTTTATTATTGTCACGTGTACTGAGGTACAGTGAAAAACCTGTTTTGCATGCCATCCATACAGATCATTTCATTACACAGTGCACTGAGGTAGTACAAGGGAAAACAATAACAGAGTGCAGAATAAAGTGTAACAGCTACAGAAAAAAAGTGCAGTGCAGGCAGACAATAAGGTGCAAGGCCATAACGAGGTAGATTGTGAGGTCAAAAGTCCATCATCGTCCAAGAGGTCCATTCAATAGTCTTATAACAGCAGGACAGAAACTGTCACAGAGTTCTACAGCACGGAAAAAGGTCCTTTGGCCCATACGTATCCATGCCGACCAAGATGTATATTCAAGCTAATCCCATTTCCCAGCACTTGACCCATATCCCTCTAAACTCTTTGTCATCCATATACCTGTCCACATACCTTAAATATGTCTAATGTACCTGCCTCACCCACTTCCTCTGGCAGCTGGTTCCATATATCTACCACACACTGTTAAAAAAAGTTGCCCCTCAGGTTCTTATTAAACCTTTCACCTCTAACCTTAAAACAATGTCTTCTAGTTTCAACTCCCCAATCCTGAAAAAAGACTGCTCACCCTATCTATGTCCCTCATGATGTTATGTATGTCCCTGAGTCTGGTGATATGTGTCTTTAGGCTTTGTATCTTCTGCCTGATGGGAGGGGGGAGAAGAGAGAATGTCCATTGCCCACTGTCAGAAGCCCACGGATCTTCTTTCTTTACAGGCCAGGACTGTTGAGTGCAATCTCTCTCCCAAACCTCTGGAGAAATGTATGGCTGTCATTAACCTTCCTCTGATAATGTCTCTTAGAATCAGGAATCCAAATAGGAAGCAAGAGTGTAAATATTTCAGAGGTTGTTCTGACAAATGTTCAGTCACTGTTGCATAAAATATAAAATGTAACTGTTGTCCTGAGTCTCATGTTTATAAGGAATTAAAAATGTTGAATATTGCCAGCAGGATTATGGAATAAAACTCCATTAACCCAGCCTCACCCATGTTAGCCTGCCTCCACCATAACTCCAGCCTTAGAAAGACACCAGTACCTCATCACTGCTGGCAATCAATCACAGTCTAATCTGAGAGTGCTAAAATGCAGGGTTTCGACCTGAAACGTCGACAATTCCTTTCCTCCCACAGATGCTGCTCGACCCGCTGAGTTCCTCCAGCAGATTGTTTGTTGCTGCGGATTGTAGCATCTGCACGATAGTCATTCTTCTGTAATTGTAACTGAAGTACAGTGTCGCCATGCATCGAGTTGCTCACGCAAATGGATCAAATTACAGCAGAGAAAATGAGTCTTTTGCTCCTGCATCTCTGCCCCACATCAGCCTGCTCTATATTCATCCTCAGCCTTTCTCCCTCATGTAGTTCCCCAACATCCTTAAATGGAGTCAGAGAGCATGGAGGCTGAAGAAATTTGGTTTGTCCCCTTTGACTCTCAGCAACTTTTACCGATGCACCATAGAAAGCATCCTATCTGGATGTATCATGGCTTGGTACGGCAACTGCTCTGCCCAGGACTGCAAGAAACTGCAGAGACTTGTGGACACAGCTCAGTGCATCACGGACACCAGCCTCCCCTCCTTGGACTCTGTCTTTACCTCTCGGTGAAGCAGCCGGCATAATCAAAGACCCAACCCACCCAGGACACTCTCTCTTCTCTCCTCTTCCATCGGGTAGAAGATACAGGAGCCTGAGGACACGTACCACCAGACTTAAAGACAGCTTGTACCCCACTGTGATAAGACTATTGAACGATTCCCTTATACAATGAGATGGACTCAGACCTCACGATCCACCTTGTTGTGACCTTGCACCTTATTGCACTGCACTTTCTCTGTAGCTGTGACACTTTACTCTGTACTGTTATTGTTTTTACCTGTACTACCTCAATGCACTCTGTACCACCTCAATGTAACTGCACTGTGTAATGAATTGACCTGTACAATCGGTTTGTAAGACAAGTTTTTCATGGTACCTCAGTACAAGTGACAATAATATACCAATACCAAGAACTTGCCCCTCAGGTTCCCACTAAATCTCTCCCCTCTCACCTTAAATACATCAGCTTCAGTTCCAAGTAGAGAGGTTTCTCCTCAGTTCCCCATTGCATTTATTGATGGCTGAATTAAATGAGTTACTTTATTATGGCAATGGTTACATGGTGGAAAGTCTGGCTGTCTGTCGCTTGAGCCCCATTCACTTAAACTTCTCTCTCTGTTGGTCGTCAGATAAACAGTTTCTGGTTTTCTTCTTCAAGCAACTCAGGAAGAATGCCACGGGGCGCTACCAGGAATTTCCCTACCTCTCTCCCTGCGGGAGGGAGCGGAATTTTGTTCGCTGCGAAGACCTGCCGATTGTCTACACCCACCTGATCAAAGGCGAGGGTGCTGAGGGAGAGCTCCTGTCCTACTGTGGCGGGGGCAACAGCCTGGCAGTGAGGTTCGAACCTGAGAGGTTGTTCATGCCAGTGAACGGGAGAGTGTATCATCCGGCCCCAGAGAGGATGGGGGGTGTGGGACTGGTCAAGTCATCCCTGGCCTTTGAGCTCAGTGGCCACTTTGAATATGCTGGTAGTGGCCCAGAGAGTGGGCCGCCATCCCATTTCCACTGGAACGGGCAGCGGCACACGTTGACCAATGAACTCGCAGCCTGCATTCAGAATGAAGAGCCCACTTAGAAGCATCTGCCCAGGGAGGTTACAGTCAGCTGATTGTAAGATTGGAAACGTATCGTTAATTTTTAGTTTCGTACAGCACGGAAACAGGCCCTTCGGCCCAACATATCCCTGCTGACCAAAATCCCTGTCTGATCTCGTCCCATTCGCCCGCGTTTGGCCTACATCCTTCTAAACCTTTCCTATCCACGTACCTGTCCAAGTGTCATTTAAATGTTATTGTACCTGCCTCAACCACTTCCTCTGGCAGTTCGTTCCATATACCCACCACCCTCTGCATGAAGAAGTTGCCCCTCAGGTCCCCTTCAAACCTTTCCCCTCTCCCCTGAAACCCATTCCTTCTTGTTTTAGACTCCCCTACCCTGGGAAAAAGACTATCAATCCTATTCATGCCCCTCAAGGCTTTATCAACCTCGATAAGGTCACCGTTCAGCCTCCTTCGCTCCGGAGAGAACAGTTGCAGACTATCCAATTTTCTTTACAATATTTCTATTAATTCCGCAAAGAAAATACAGAGTACATGAATCAAAAAGGTAAAGGTACTACTAAATACATTATGTTAAATCATACTTGAAATCACAATACTCTATATTAATAATCATATGATAATTAATTAATAACAAATACATTGGAATAATTTTATTATTAAAAAAATCTAACCCCACTACCAAGACCAAAGCTGTTTAATAAAGAAAAAGGACAAGGAAAAACCCTTGACACATGGCGATATCGGCCAATATCTGCATTTTAGCCATCAAATCAAAGGTTTTGAAAATAATTCAAAAAAAGGTCCCCACAGACTTTTGAGTCTAAGTTAGATTCAGAAATTGAACAGCGGATCTTCTCTAAATTTAGGTATGACATAACATCCCGTAACCATTGAGCATGAGTAGGCAGAGTGACTTCCTTCCATTTAAGCAACACAGCTCTCCTGGCTATAAGAGAAATAAAAGCCAGAATGTGCAGGTCAGAAGCCTCCAAAGTTATATATTTTTCTCCAACAGATAATGCAGTAAAACACTATCCAATTTTCTGTCCTGTCACCTCCCACCTCACCCCACCCTACCCAATAAAAGGCGCGGTCATTTGGTAACAAACCAAGCTGCTGCCCATGCCTATTGGGAAATAATGCGTCCCTACATGCGAACCCCGCTCTCCCAGCAGAGGATCCTGCTCCCCGCTGATGTCAATGTGTTGACAGCTGACGCTCGCTTTCTAATTCCAACTGTCCCCTAAGTGCCACAAACGGGCCAGACAAAAATGAAATCACGCCCCGCTTCCACTGAACTACGGCACGCGTCAGCCGAAGAGTGGTTACTTAGTCAACCTTCTTCCCTCGTCCCTTCCCTCTCCAAGGGTTAAATATTCGTGGAACTTCTCATATCATTTCTCACGGGAGGAAACCAGATCCAGATTTGGTCTCACTACAGCCCTGCAGAAGGATACTGCATCCGTCTGCTGTGTTTGCACTTGGGACCATTGCCTTTCAGAAAATGGAAATCCACAAGTTTTGTTGGATTCCCTGTTCTCCTTTATGACCCTGCAAAGCCCCTATCAACACCACAGCAGTGTCAGAACCTTGTTCTCTGGTGTGAATTGGATGTATTACACATTGGTGAGTTTGTGGCGGTGCAACCACAGAATAGGCAGCAATCCCTGCACGCTCTGGAGAACGTCTACCACATGATGTGACCTGATTGCCCACATCAAGCCATCCTCATCATCTCCAAACACTTCGCCTCATTGTTGATTGCAGGACCCCCAACATTTAGAGTTGCAGTGATCCAGACCGAGTCTACCAGCACTAATTTCAGCTGCAAACATTACTCCGAAGGGACAGTTCCAACTCACTGTGGATTTATTTTGTCTGGCAGCTGTGTTTTCACTCCTGTCACTGATTGACTTCAGTCCCTGAAGATGATCATTCAAGCATTCAGCAGACGGGAGATGAAAGTATTTTCTCACAGTAGCTGTCTGTTCAGACAGCCCTGGTTAGTGCTTCATTGGTGCAATAAAGGAAATCATTTTAATATTGAATGCAACACTAATTTGTTTATTCAGTGATGCAGAAGGAGAATATTTGCATAAAAGATTTATGTTAAATAGCAGTTAAGTAACAAAGCTGCAGCTGGAGCAGGGCTTGTCTTTGTGCTTCTATTCTAAAGCAAAGTTAGGAGGAATCAGAATCATTGTCACTGACTTACATGGCGTGAAATTTGTTTTGCGGCAGCAGTGCAAAGACAAAATGACTGAATTACAAAAATAAATAAATAGTGCAAAAATAAAGGAAGAACGAGGTAGTGTTCATGGGTTCATGGACCGTTCCGAAATCTGATGGCGGAGGGGAAGAAGCTGTTCCTGAATCATTCAGTGTGGGTCTTCAGGCTCCTGTGCCTTCTCCCCGATGGTAGCAGCGAGAAGAGGGCATGTCCCAGATGGTGAGGATCCTCAGTGATGGATGCTGCCTTCTCGAACCAATTTGCCACCTCTACAATTTAGAATTAAGGTTGGCTTAACCTCCGGACCCCACACCAGTGGGAGGTCTCCTCAACCCCTGGCTGCAGCTGGACTTTACGATTTCTCCCTTGACTTGGTCAGAGGTTGAAGTTTCTAGAAATGTAGTGGGAACACCACTGGAGCAAGTCCGTCTCTGGAACCTGGCAAGGCAAAAGAACAGCGCAAAGCACATCATTGACCACAGTGCAGAAGGTGTGACTCCCTACACCCCAACACCACAGGGGACTGGTCCAACTCTCCACACCCCAACACCACAGGGGACTGGTCACATTCCCAACACCACAGGGACTGGTCCCATTCCCCACACCCCAACACCACAGGGACTGGTCCCATTTCCCACACCGCAACACCACAGGGACTGGTCCCACACCCCAACAACACCACAGGGACTGGTCCCACACCCCAACAACACAGGGGACTGGTCCCATTCCCCACACCCCAACACCACAGGGGACTGGTCACATTCCCAACACCACAGAGACTGGTCCCATTCCCCACACCCCAACACCACAGGGACTGGTCCCATTCCCCACACCGCAACACCACAGGGACTGGTCCCACACCCCAACAACACCACAGGGACTGGTCCCACACCCCAACAACACCACAAGGACTGGTCCCACACCCCAACAACACAGGCGACTGGTCCCATTCCCCACACCCCAACACCACAGGGGACTGGTCACATTCCCAACACCACAGGGACTGGTCCCATTCCCCACACCCCAACACCACAGGGACTGGTCCCACACCCCAACAACACAGGGGACTGGTCACATTCCCAACACCACAGAGACTGGTCCCATTCCCCACACCCCAACACCACAGGGACTGGTCCCATTCCCCACACCGCAACACCACAGGGACTGGTCCCACACCCCAACAACACCACAGGGACTGGTCCCACACCCCAACAACACCACAAGGACTGGTCCCACACCCCAACAACACAGGCGACTGGTCCCATTCCCCACACCCCAACACCACAGGGACTGGTCCCACACCCCAACACCACAGGGACTGGTCCCACACCCCAACAACACCACAGGGACTGGTCCCACACCCCAACACCACAGGGACTGGTCCCATTCCCCACAGCCCAACACCACAGGGACTGGTCCCACACCCCAACACCACAGGGACTGGTCCCATTCCCCACACCCCAACAACACAGGGGACTGGTCCCATTCCCCACACCGCAACACCACAGGGACTGGTCCCATTCCCCACACCCCAACAACACAGGGGACTGGTTCCATTCCCTATACCCCAACAGCACAGGGACTGGTCCCACACCCCACACCACAACATCACAGGGACTGGTCCCATTCCCTACTCCACAACACCACGGGGACTGGTCCATACCCCACACCCCAACACCACGGGGACTGGTCCCATTCCCCACACCACAGGGGATTGTTGCTGTCTATCGACATCCTGTGATGGAGTTGGTGCCATTTTCTGTTTTCTGAAACCTGGTCTAACCTTTCATCCCCTCCAGCAGAGTGTGGAAGGTTTTACTGAGTCTGTGGTATGTTCCCATTTATTTAAAAGCACGATGTCTGACAACTCAAGGTATTTGTCTGTGTGGCTGCTCTCTCTCCCTGAGGATCATCCCATCTTTTGCTCATTCCTGGTGATTCTGCTTCCGATGACCTACTTTCTAAACATCTGTCACTCTTCAGTAAAGAGGGCTTTAAAGATATCCATTGTAAATCCACTGTACATATTTTCATTTATTTTACATATTGATGTAAAAACCAGAGCTTAACTTTAATCTTCTGCCTGTGGGGAGTCCCTTTCTGAAAGAGAACTGTCAGGACATTAACATCAGTGAATCCAGGCCAGTGCGTTGCAGTCTCACTAATCTGACAGATGACCCTCCTGTGGTGAAAACTTCACCACCTTTGAACCATGGCTCCAGTGTGCATCATGCACAGAATTCATTGCAGCTGCTCATCTAGTTATCCATAACATATAAACTCTATCACACAGAAAGGGATGGGCACCTAGTGTTTGCAATACCCACCCCCCCGCCCCCATGGGTTCCCTAATTATGTCAAAAACCAACTGCAGATGCAGGAAATCTGAAATAAAAACAGAAACTGCTGGAAACACTCAGCAGGTCAGGCAGCGTCTGTGGAGAGAGAAACAGATTAACATTTCAGGTCAGAGACCTTTCGTCGGATCTCATTCACCTTCAGTGGTTTCCCTTTCAGTCTTTAGAACATAGAACAGAACAATTACAGCACAATTCAGGCGCTTCGGCCCACAAAGCTGTGCCAAACATGTCCCTACCCTAGAAATTACTAGGCTTACCCATAACCCTCTATTTTACTCAGCTCCATATACCGATCTAACAGTCTCTTGAAAGACCCTATCGTATCCGCCTCCACCACCGTTGCCAGCAGCCCATTCCATGCACTCACCACTCTCTGAGTAAAAAACTTACCCCTGACATCTCCTCTATACCTACTCCCCAGCACCTTAAACCTATGTCCTCTTGTGGCCACCAATTCAGCCCTGGGGAAAAGCCTCTGACTATCTACCTTATCAATACCTCTCATCATCTTATACACCTCAATCAGGTCCCCCCTCATCCTCCGTCTCTCCAAGTTCCCTCAACCTGCTTTCATAAGGCATGCTCCACATTCCAGGCAGCATCCTTGTAAATCTCCTCTGCACCCTCTCTATGGCTTCCACATCTTTCCTGTAGTGAGGCGACCAGAACTGAGCTCAATACTCCAAGTGGGGTCTGACCAGGGACCTATATAGCTGCAACAATACCTCTCGGCTCCTAAATTCAATTCCCCGATTGATGAAGGGCAATACACCATATGCCTTCTTAACCACAGAGTCAACCTGCGCAGCCGCTTTGAGCGTCCTATGGACTCAGACCCCAAGATCCCTCTGATCCTCCACTCTGCCAAGAGTCCTACCATTAATACTATATTCCGCCAACATATTTGACCTACCAAAATGAACCACTTCACACTTATCTGGGTTGAACTGCATCTGCCACTTCTCAGCCCAACTCTGCATCCTATCTATGTCCCTCTGTAACCTCTGACATCCCTCCAAACTATCCACAACACCCCCAACCTTCGTGTCATCTGCAAACTTACTAACCTACCCCTCAACTTCCTCATCCAGGTCATTTATAAAAATCACAAATAGTAAGGGTCCCAGTACAGATCCCTGAGGTACACCACTGGTCACTGACCTCCACTCAGAATATGACTCTTCAACAACCACTCTTTGTCTTCTGTGGGCCACCCAGTTCTGGATCCACACTGCAATGTCCCCTTGGATCCCATGTCTCCTCACCTTCTCCATAAGCCTCACATCAAACGCCTTGCTGAAATCCATATACACTGCATCTACTGCTCTCCCTTCATCAATGTGCTTAGTCACATCCTTAAAAAATTCAATCAGGCTCGTAAGACAGGATCTGCCCTTGACAAAGCCATGCTGACTATTCCTAATCATATTATACCTCTCCAAATGTTCATAAATCCTGCCTCTCAGGATCTTCTCCATCAGTTTACCAACCACTGAGGTAAGAGTCACCGGTCTATAATTCCCTGGGCAATCCCTACTCCCCTTCTTGAACAAGGGAACAACATCCGCAACCCTCCAATATTCCGGAACCTGTCCCGTCTCCATGGACGACACAAAGATCATCGTCAGAGGTTCCGTAATCTCCTCCCTCGCCTCCCACAGCAACCTGGGGTACATCTCATCCAGTCCCGGTGACTTATCTAACTTGATGCTTTCCAAAAGTTTCAGCACCACCTCTTTTCTAATATCTACATGCTCAAGCTTTTCAGGCCGCTGCAAGTCCTCACTACAATCCCCCAGATCTTTTTCCATGGTGAATACTGACGTAAAGTATTCATTAAGTACCTCCGCTATTTCTTCTGGATCCATACACATTTTCCCACTGCTGCACTAGATAGGCCCTATCCTTTCGCATCTCATCCTCTTACTCTTCACATACTTGTAGAATGTCTTGGGGTTTTCCTTGATCCTGCCCACCAAGGCCTTCTCATGTCCCCTTCTGGCTCTCCTAATCTCTTTCTTAAGTTCCTTCCTTTTAGCCTTGTGCTCCTCCAGACCTCTAACATTACCTAGCTCTCTGTACCTTTTGTATGCTTTTCTTTTCCTTTTGACTGGATTTATTATAGCCTTTGTACACCACGGTTCCTGTATCCTATCATGGCTTCCCTGTCTCATCGGAACATGTCTGTTCAGAGCTCCACACAAATATCCCCTGAATATTTGCCACATATCTTCCATACTTTTCCCAGAGAACATCTGTTCCCAATTTAATCTTCTAATTTCCTGCCTGAGAGCCTCATAATTCTCTTTACTCCAAGTAAACACCTTTCTAGTCTGTCTGTTCCTATCTCTCTCCAGTGCTAACCTAAAGGAGATAGAATTATGATCACTATCACCAAAATGTTCACCCACTGAGAGATCTGACACCTGACCAGGTTCATTTCCCAATATCAAATCAAGCACAGCCTCTCCTCTTGTAGGCCTATCTACATACTGTGTCAAGAACCCTTCCTGAACACACCTAACAAACTCCACCCCATCTAAACCCCTCACTGTCTGGAGATGCCAATCAATGTTTGGGAATTTAAAATCCCCCATCACAACAACTCTGTTATTCTCACACCTGTCTAGGATCTGCTTCCCTATCTGCTCCTCAATAACCCTGTCACTATTGGGCGGCCTATAAAAAACGCCCAGCACCGTTATTGACCCCTTCCTGTTCCTAACCTCCACCCACAGAGACTCCGTAGACAATCCCTCCACAACGGTCACCTTTTCCGCAGCCGTGACACTATCTCTGATCAACAGTGCCACTCCCCCACCTCTTTTGCCTCCCTCCCTGTCCTTCCTGAAACATCTAAAACCCGGCACTTAAATCAACCATTCCAGCCCCGGATCCATCCAAGTCTCCGTAATGGCCACCACATCATAGCTCCAAGTATCGACCCAAGCTCTAAGCTCATCCTCCTTGTTCACAACACTCCTTGCGTTAAAATAGACACATCTCAAGCCTGTCTGAACACGTCCCTTCTCTATCACCTGCCCACGGCACCCACTCCTCGCCTCCTCCACTCGAGAGCCAAACACCTCCTCCCCAGTCTCTCCAGTATGGATCCCAGCCCCAACAATTCTAGTTTAAACTCTCCCTTTGATAAGGTTTTGACCAAAATTTGAACTCTTTCCCAGTTCTAGTGAAGAGCCTCAGACCTGAAACCTTAACTCTTTCTTACAGATTCTGCCAGACCTGCTGAGTATGTCCAGCATTTCCATTTTTATTCCAAATGATATACTTCTGTTTAATACATTCAAAGTCAATGTTGAAGTTTATTGTCATATGCACAGGTACATGTGTGCACAGGTGCAATGAAAAACTTTCTTGCAGCAGCATCAAAGGCACATAGCATCGTATAAGCAGCATTCACAAGAAAAACAAATTATACACCATTTTTACAAGAAAGAACACAATTAGAACTTCTTTTTAGTCTATTGTAGTGTAAAGTGGTCATAATGTTGCTATGCTGAGGTAGTGATTAGTGCCGGTTGGTTTAAGAACTGAATGGTTGAAGGGAAGTAGCAGCTCCTGAACCCGGTGGTGTGGGACTACAGGCTTCTGTACCTCCTGCCCGATGGTAGCTGTGAAAAGATGGCACGGCCCGGATGGTGGGGATCTTTGATGATGGATGTTGCCTTCTTGAGGCAGCACCTCCTGCAGATACTATACTGATGGTGGGGAGGGGTGTGCCTGTGATGTATTGGGCAGAGTCCACTACTCTCTGCAGCTTCTTGCGCATTCAAATTGTCGTCCCAGACCATGACGCAACAGTCAGGATACTTTCAACACTTTACACAATACTTTCCTGTCTCTGCATCACCCTCTGGTGTGTCTTCTCACTGGAAGTAAGGCTCACACTATTATCAAGTGATGCTGCTGCTGTTGGCTTCTGCTAATGCTTGAAGAAAGCCCGAGTGCGCCAGAAGCTTTCTAACCCTTTCTAATCCGAACCTCAGAGTGTGTGAGTAACAAGCCTTTGACTCCAACAAATGAAGTCCACCAACTCTGTGTTCACTCGTCTTTGTAGGGTATGTGGTTATTTGTAAGAGCCTTTGAAAGCCTGATATTGTGAGCTGTCTGATCAGCTCCATTCTTTCAGTAACCTGATAGAACTAAACAGAAGTAGTAAAGCACACCAGCAGCTCTACTTCATTAGGAGGAGATTCAGTTTGTCACCAAAAACTCTTACAGATTTCTATGGATGTACAGTGGAGAGCATTCTGACTGGTTGCATCACCGCCTGGTATGGAGGCTCCAACGCACAGGACCGCAAGAGGCTGCAGAAGGTTGTATGTAGACTCAGCCAGCTCCATCATGGGCACAACCCTCCCCACCATCAAGGACATCTTCAAGAGGTGGTGCCTCAAGAAGGCAGCATCCATCACTAAGGACCCTCACCACCCGGGACCTGCCCTCTTCTCGTTACTACCGTCAGGAAGGAGGTACAGGAGCCTGAAGACCCACACTCAATGTTTCAGGAACAGCTTCTTCCCCTCCACCATCAGATTTCTGAATGGTCCATGAACCCATGAACACTACCTTGTTATTCCTTTTTATTTGCACTATTTATTTTGTAATTTATCGTAATTTTGTCTTTGCACAGTACTGCTGCCGCAAAACAACACATTTCACATCATATGTCAGTGTTAATAATTCTGATTCTGATATCATGCAACTGATGAAGAACATAGAACAGTACAACACGGAACAGGCCTTCCAGCCCACAGTGTTGCGCTGATCTAAATTAGTAATCAAATGCCCAACTAAACTAATCCCTTTGGCCTAAATATCCATATCCTTACGTTTCCTGCACATTCATGTGCTTATCTAAGAGCCTCTTGAATACCCCTATTGTATCTGCCTCCACCCCCACCCCAGGCAGCACATTCCAGGCACCCACCACACTAAAACAAACCTTGCCCTACACATCGCCTTTGAAATTACCCCCTCTCACCTTAAATGCATGCCCATCGGGTATTAGGCATTTCAACCTTGGGAAAAAGATACTGGCTGCCTATCTATACCTCTCAATCTTATAAACCTCTACAAGATCTCCCCTCAGTCTCTGCCGCTCCAGAGAAAACAACCCAAGTTTGTCCAATCTCTCCTTATAGCACATGCCCTTAATCCAGGCAGCATCCTGGTGAACCTCTTCAGCATCCTCTCCAAAGCCTCCACAACTTCCTATAATGGGGCGACCAGAACTGAATGCAATACTCCAGATGCGGCCAAACCAGAGTTTTATAAAGCTGCAGCATAACTTCCTGACTCGAACTCAGTGCCGCGACTAATGAAGGCAAGCAGGGCATACGCCTTCTTTACTGCCCTATCAACCTGTGTAGCCACCTTCAGGGAGCTATGAACTTGGACCCCAAGATCCCTCTGCTCATCAACACTGTTAAGGGTCCTGCCATTAACAGTGTACTGTCTCTTTACATTTGATCTCCCAAAGTGCAACACTTCACATTTGACTGGGTTAAACTCCATCTGCCATTTCTCTGCCCATACCTGCAACTGATCCATATCCTGCTGTATCCTTTGCCAGTTTTCTACGCCATCCACAACACCACCAATCTTCATAACATCTGTAAACTTACTAACACACCCTCGTACATTTTCATCCAGATCATTTATATACATCACAAACAGCAGAGGTCCCAGTACGGATCCCTGAGGAACACCACTATTCACGGACCTCCAGCTAGAATAAGTCCCATCGACCACTACCCTCTGTCTTCTGTACGCAAGCCAATTCTGAATCGAAACGGCCAATTCATCGTGGATCCCATGCATCTTAATCTTCTGGGTGAGCCTCCCACGAGGGACCTTGTCAAACGCCTTACTAAAATCCATGTAGACAACTTGCACAGCTCTACCTTCATCAATCACCCTCGTCACCTCGTCAAAAAAACTCAATCGTTAGTAAGACACGACTTACCCTGCACAAAGCCATGCTGACTGTCCTTAATAAGGCCATGGTTTTCCAAATGCTCATAAATCCTATCCCAAAGAATTCTCTCCAGTAACTTCCCTACCACTGATGCAAGACTCACCAGTCTATAGTTTCCAGATTATCCCCATTTCCCTTCTTGAATAATGGGACAACATTAGCTACTTGCCAGTCCTCCGGGACCTCGCCTGTGGTTAGAGAGGACCCGAAGATATTGGTCAAGGCCCCAGCAATCTCATCTCTTGCCCCTCTCAATAACCTGGGGTATCTCCCATCAGGCCCTGGGGACTTATCCACCTTAATGCTCTTTAAGAGACCCAATACTAAAAGGAGGTAGTAATGCCCTAGCATAGGTACGGTAGTGTAGCAGTTAGCATAACGCTATTACAGCACCAGCGACCTGGGTTCAATTCCGGCTGCTGTCTGTAAGGAGTTTGTACGTTCTCCCTGTGACTGCGTGAGTTTCCTCCGGGTGCTCCGGTTTCCTCCCACACTCCAAAGACGTACGGGTTAGGAAGTTGTGGGCGTGCTATGTTGACGCTGGAAGTGTGGCGACACCTCTGGGCTACCCCCAGCACACTCTACACAAAAGATGTATTTCACTGTGTTTCGATGTACATGTGACTAATAAAGATGTCTATATTAGCACACTCTGCACTGATCTGCCTGTCCTCGATGTCCTTCTCCTTGGTAAATACTATACAAAGTACTCATTAAGGATCTCACCCCCATCTTCTGCTTCCAAGCACATGTTCCCTCCTTCATCCTTGAGTGGTCCTACCCTCTCCCTAGTTATCCTCTTGCTCTTGATGTATGTATAGAATGCCTTGGGATTCTCTTTAATCCTACTTGCCAAGGGCTTTTCATGGCCCCTCCTGGCTTTCCTAATTCCCTTCCTGAGTTCTGGCTTCTTTATAATCCCCAAGGGCTCTGATCCCAGCTTCCTAAGCTTTACATACATTTCCTTCTTCTTCTTGACTAAATTCACCACCTCTCTTGACCTCCAAGGTTCCCTTACCTTGCCAGCCTTGTCCTTCCTTCTTACTGGAACATCCCTGTCCTGTACTCTGCGCAGTTGGTCTTTAAACACCTTCCACATGTCAGATGTGGACTTGCCCAAAAACAGCTGTTCCCAATAAACTCTCCCTAGTTCCTCCCTAATGCTCTTGTAATTCGTCCTGTTCCAGTTTATACGCTGCCTTATCTTCAGCTGTCTTAAAACTAAGGAGTTGTGGTCACTGTTCCCTCACTGTTCTCCCACTGAAAGGTCGGTCACCTGACCAGGCTCGTTACCCAACACCAGGTCCAGTACGGCCCCTCCTCTCATTGAACTATCTACATATTGACTTAAAAAACCCTCCTGGAAAAACTTAACAAATTCTGCCCCATCTAAACCTCATGCACTAAGGAGGTCCTAGTTTATATTCGGGAAGTTGGAAGTTCCCCACGAGAACCCTATTGGTTTTACACCTTTCCCTAATCTGCCTGTTTATCTGTTCCTCAATGTCCCGGTGGCCATCGGGGGGAGGGGGTCTGCGGTATCATCCCATCAGAGTGATTGCACCTTTCTTAATTTTGAGTTCTACCCATACAGACTCAGTGGACGAGCCCTCCATTATGTCCCCTCTGAGTGCAGCTGTGACATTGTCCCTGATTAGTAGTGCAACATAACCCCCTCCTTACCTCCCCTCCCCCCCCTTACCTCCTTCTCTAAAACATCGAAACCCTGGAACATTAAGCACCCAGTCCTGTCCCTCTCACAACCAAGTCTCTGTTATGGCCACAACATCACAGTTCCATGTCCTGATCCATGCTCCAAGTTCATCACCCTTCCCCATAATACTCCCAGCATTCAAATACACACACTTAAAACTGTCCGTCCCATCGTCTATTACTTTACTCCTGCCTGTTTTTAATGGCCCTGACATCTACCTCCGTCTGAACTCCTCCACTTTCTGACCCAGTGCTCTGGTTCCCATCCCCCTGTAAAACTAGTTTAAACCCTCCCGAGTAGCACTAGTGAACCTCCCGGCCAGGATATTGGTTCCCCTCCAGTTGAGGTGCAACCCGTCCCTCTTGTACAGGTCACCCCTGCCTCAGAAGAGGTTTCAATGATCCAAGAACCTGAAACCCTGCCCCCTGCACCAGTACCTCAGCCACTCATTCATCTGTTCTATCATCCTATTCCTGCCCTGACTAGCGATTGGCACTGGGAGTAATCCAGAGGTTACTACCTTGGATGTCCTGCTCTTCAGCCTCTTTCCTAACTCCCTATACTCACTGCACAGGACCTCTTCCCCCTTTCTAGCTATGTCACTGGTGCCAACGCACACCACGACCTCTGGCTGCTCACCCTCCCCCTTGAGAATATTCTGCAGCCGCTCTGAGACCTCCTCGATCCTAGTACCTGGGAGGCAACACACCATCCTGGTGTCTCTTTCACAGCCACAGAATCTCCCTCTAACTATCAAGTCTCCCATCACTATTGCTCTGCCTGACTGAGGCGCAGAGCCATCCACAGTGCCACTGACCTGGCTGCTGCTACTGGGACCTGATAGGTCATCCCCCTCCCCCAGGGTATACTTGTTGCTGAGGGGAATGGCCACAGGGGAACCCTGCACTGACTGCTTGCTCCCCTTACTTCTCCTGGTGGTCACCCACCTCTCTGAAGCCTGTACCCTGGGTGTGACCACCTTGGTAAAAGTCTCATCTATGAGGTTTTCAGCTTCCCGGATGGTCCTGAGTACATCCAGTTCCGTAAACCGGTCAGTCAGGAGCTGCAGCTGGGTGCACTTCCTACAGACGTAGTCATCAGGGAGATGGTGAGGTTCCCTGACATCCCACATCTTACAGGAGGAGCGTTCCACTGCCCTAACTGCCATCCTGCCTACACTGAATTGAGGATTTACAGACAACAGACCTGACCTGTTCTTACCTGTGCCATCTTACTGAAACCTTTTTTAAAGAGCTGCTCACACTCCCCTCACCTAGGTCACTTCCTCCTGCTCTTCTCACCGAAGCCTCAGCTCCCCACTCTTACACTGGCCCACTCACACAACGGCCACTCCACTTGATCGTACCTTCCTTTTACTGGCTGAGTTGCCTCGCACTTAGCCAACCAGAAACAACCTATAACAAAGCTGCGGGCTCCTCCTCTCTGCTGCTCTGGCTGCTGGAACTGCAAGAAACAAGTCCCAGCTCCAAGCCTAACCCTAACAAAGCCTAAAAGCAATTATGAGAAGTGCAAACCTGTCAATATAACCCTGGGCATAATACGATATAAGAACAGCATCTCTTTACTCTTTACAATATTTTTATTAAATTCCACAAAGAAAATACAGAGTACATGAATCATAAACGAGCTAAAATACTACTAAATACATTGTGTTAAATCATACTTGAAATCACAATACTCTATATTAGTAATCAAAAATGATAATTAATAATGAATAAATTAGGATAATTTTATTATTAAAAAAATCTAAACCCACTACCAAAACCGAAGCTGTTTAGTTAAAAAAAAAGAGAAAGAAAAATCCTTGACACATGATATCAGCCAATATCTGTACTTTAACCACCAGATCAAAGGTTTTGAAAATAGTTCAAAAAAGCATCTGAAAAAATACATACACATAGTTCCTTTAGCACAGGGACGCTTTCTTGGAGCAATAACAGATAAATTTGATCCTGAAGGCACAAGAGACTGTAGATGCTGGAATCTGGAGCAACACACAAAGCGCTGGAGGAAATCAGCGGGTCGGGCAGCGTCTGTGGAGGGAAATGGACAGTCGACGTTTTGGGTCGAGACTCTTTATCTGGACCGAAAGAGAGAGGGGAGATGGCTGGTCTAAAAAGCTGGAGGGAAGGGGTGGAGCAAGAGCCGGCAGTGGATCCAGGTGTGGGAGGAGATAGGCAGGTGGGGGAGGGAAGGGTGGGGATAACGACAGAGGCTGGGAGGCAGATGGTGGCATCTGGCAGGAGAAGGAGGTGTAGCATGGAATAGAGGTGGGGAGGGTAGATCGGAACAGTGAGGGAGGGGAACCAGCCGGGGGGACTTGTGGAGGGGGGTGATGAGGGCTGGGGTGAGTGTAGGAAGAACTGGGTAGGTCCTGAGCATATTAAGGCAAAAAGCTTGGAGAGAGGTAGGATTTAAGGAATGTCTCAGGAAGAATGAACCACTTTGGTTAATAAGATATCTTTATTAGTCACATCGAAACACACAGTGAAATGCATCTTTTGCGTAGAGTGTTCTGGGGGCAGCCCGCAAGTGTCGCCACGCTTCCGGCGCCAACATGCCCACAACTTCCTAACCCGCACGCCTTGAGGGGCGACTTTTTTACACAAAGGGCCGTATGTATGTGGAATGAGCTGCCAGAGGAAGTGGTTGGAGCAGGTACAATAACAACTTTTAAAAGGCAGGTGGACAGGTACATGGATTGGAAAGGGTTAGAAGATTATGGGCCAAATGCTGGCGAATGGGACTAGCTTGGATGGGTCGTCTTGGTCAGCATGGACCAGTTGGGCTGAACGGCCTGTTTCCATGACATACTTGCACAGTTGTAAATCCATGCATGCATGCACACAAGCAGAAACGTACACATGTACAAACGCACAGAGACATGCATGCCAGCATCTTCTGAGATGCACAGATACACACGTGTACACATACAAACAGATGTTCCCACAGGCACAGAATTACAAAAGTGTACAAACCCACCCACGTGCACAGGTACACTAACACAAGCATCCACAGGTACAGGCACGCGTACACATTCACATACACATTCACATTCAACTTATGCACAAACACACACACACCTTCACAGACTAACACATATGCAAAGATGAACCAGGCACACCACATGACTCTCCTGTCCAACAGGATCACAAATTGAACATTAAAAAAAAACAGAATGTTTCTGAATAAGGGACAAAGTTAATAATTATTTGGACAAGTTTGGATTAACAGAGAAACGCTAACATGGATGTGTTAAAGGATTATCTTGCTTAACAATTGAATTGGGGAGAATAATGATGAGCTAAGGCAGGTGCAAGGCAGATGAAAAGAGATAAATTATGGTGGGAAGATAATAAAATGACAATATAACAGATGTTGTGATTCTAACCCATGCTGAGGAGCACAGAGATTTAGGTACACATGTGCACCAGTCTTTGAAGGTAACAGGGAAAGTGATTGAAAGTAAGCAGGATCCAGAAACGTCCAGATTACAGAGCACAAAAGCAAAGAGGGTGTGTTGACACCCTCTTTCAAACACTGGAGCTGGAGGTACCATCCACCAGGGAAAAAATGCAAAGCCCTAGATACGGGACAGAAAATACTGATGTGCAAGTTGTTGGTGAGGCCGCACTTGGGAGTACTGTGGACAGTCTTGGTTGCCCTGTTAAAGAAAGGACGTGGTTAAACTGGAAAGTGTGCATAAAAAATTTATAAGAATGTTGCCAGGACTTGAGGGCCTGAGTTATAGGGAGAGGTTGGCCAGGCTAGGACTTCATTCCTTGGAACATAGGAGCGACCTTATAGAAATGTTTAAAATTATGAGAGGCATGGATAAGGCGGAGGGTAACGGTCTTTTCCCCAGGGTGGGGGAGTCCAAAACTAGGGGGCATAGGTTTAGGGTGAGAGGGGAAAGATTTAAAAGGGACCTGAGGGGCAACTTTTTCACGCAGAGGGTGGTGAGTATATGGAACGAGCTGCCAGAGGAAGTGGGTGAGGCAGGTACAATAGTATCATTTAAGAAGCACTTGGATAGGTACATGGAGGGACGGGGCTTGGAGGGATACGGGCCGAACGCAGGAAATTGGGACTAGCTGGGT